>NC_033654.1:277681-285718 GCF_001601855.1 Plasmodium reichenowi | reverse complement strand
TTTTTTATTATTAACAAAAAAAAAAAAAAAAAAAAAAAAAAAAAAAAAAAAAAAAAAAAAAAAAAAAAAAATTTTTTAATTATAAAAAAAAAAAAAAATTTTTTTTTTTTTTTTTTTTTTTTTTTTTTTTTTTTTTCTTTACAGCTTCAATTCCTTTAAAATTCGTCTCGATTTTTTTCTTATATTAACATCTTCGTTGACACACCAAAAAAAAAAAATAATAAATAAAAAAGATATTTAATTATTACATAAATATTAGTAAATATATAACTAATTTATCTTTGTCCAAATTTTTATTTTATTTTATATAAATAATACTTTTCAAAACGTTCAACCAATATTTTTTCTGGCACATAATCGTTTTAAATAATTCAAACATTATATAAATATATATATATATATATATATATATATTAAAGGTATATAATATTTTTATTTCAAAAATAAAATTATTTCTTTTTTTTTCTCTATTGAAAAATAAAAAAAAAGGACAAAATAAATAAATATAATATAAATTTATATATATATATATATTTTATTTCACATGTGGAATACAAAATTAATTTAGTATTTATGTTATATACATATTATAAATATATTATATATATATATATATATATATATATATATATATGTATTATTATTATATATAGTTTATTAAAATATATATTTTCTTAGGTTTATGATTCATACTATAAAATACATGTATATATACAATGTACTATACTTACAATATATTATTCGTAATATTTTACATATTATATTATTATATATATATAAAATAAATAAAAAAAAATTAATGTATAATAATAATATAATTATATATATAATACATATATTATATATATATAATTATATATATTTTTTTTTTTTTTCAATTTTTAACTTTTTATATTTATGCCATAATTTTCATTATTTACTCCTAAATTTTTTTTTTTTTTTTTTTTTTTTTTTAAATCCGTCATCATTTCATTATAGTATATTTATAATATATATATAATACTTATAATTCAAATTTAAATATATTTAAATGTTTATCTATATTTTTGTTTTCTTTTTTTTTCTTTTTTTTTTTCTTTTTTTCTTTTTTTTTCTTTTTTTTTTTCTTTTTTTCTTTTTTTTTCTTTTTTAAAAAACGATTCAATTTTTATTATATGTAAATAAATATATATATAATATAATATAATATAATATTTTTCAGAATAATATAAAATATTTATTTTTGTATATTCTCAAAAAAAAAGAAAAAAAAGAAATCACCAAAAAGAATATAAGGAGAAAACCATTTAAAAATTCTTTATTTATGCATAACAATTTTTTTTCCATTTTTTTCATGTAGAGAATATCCTCTTAATTATATATTTTAAAAAAAAAAAATATATATATATATATATACATATATATTAATATATTTATATATATATATATATATATATATTGAAATGTAGGTGTTGAATGGTTTGATAGATGATCTCTTGTGAATTGTATTTATAAAAAAACATTCCCATATGGAATTGTATTATAAATATGTGTGAGAAATCTAAAAATAATAAATTGAATTAATAAATTTTTAAGTTTTGAAAAAGAACAAAATATATAGAGTAGCTGAATAAAACTATTATATTACATATGGTTTTTATAGAATTATAATAAAAAGTAAATAAATATATAATAAAATAAAGTATATATTCTAATAAGTGTTGAAATTTAAAATTTTTTTTTTTATTTTTTTTCCAAACACAAATAAATATATTAATATATATATATATATGTATTATATATATTTATAAGGATGGAAGCTTATTTAAATAAAATTGATAAAATTGAACCGAGCGATCAAAAAATAAAAGAAGAATATAACAAATTCAAATATGACATTACAAAACAAGCTATTGAATCGTTAAGAGAAAGAATACCTAAACGAATAATATTTTTCAATAATTTAGTAAATGTAAATTCGGAGCCTGGGAGTATATTAAATGTTAACGATTTAGATGGTGTATCATATAAATATAAAATAAATAAAATTGAGGAGAATGTAAGAAAAAAGCATAAGGGTAATAATTCTAGTGATTTCGATGAAAGAGAGAAAAAGAAAGATTCTTTAGATGGTCATGTAAAACATTTCTCGAATAATGAAGATAGCAAATTAATTATAGATGATAAAGTTTTATATACACATTATGTACCATCACATAAACAAATATATTTAGAATTAGAGAAAATAAAAACATATGCTTCTGAGCTTATAGAAATTATAGGAAATATTAAATTATGGATACAATTAAATGTACCAAGAATAGAAGATGGAAATAATTTTGGTGTTGGTATACAAGAAGAAGCTATACAAGAATTAGCAAGGGTTGAGGAAAGTGCATTCAATTTATATGATGCTATAGTAAAATATTATATGGAAAGAGCAAAAATATCTACGAAAGTATTGAAATATCCTAATGTTTCAGATTATCAAGAAGCTGTTAGAGAATTAGATGAAAAGGAATGGATACATATCAAAATTACTATTGTAGATATGAGAAATAATTATATTATGTTATATGACCTTCTCTATAAAAATTGGGAAAAGGTCGTTAAACCAAAGAATGAAGACGCACATCACAGAATGACATTTTAACACAGTTAACAAAGGTGTTATATATATATATATATATATATATATATATATATATATATGTATATATATAGAGAGAAAATCATATAATTTTGATCATATTTTTCAAATGAAAAAAAAAAAAAATATTTATGCACCTAACATATATATCTGTATTTAGTTCTTAATTTTATTTTTTAAATAAAGCATATTATTTTTAAGAGAAAATATATATATATATATATATATATGGTGATATTTTTAAATACATTTTAACCATTTTCCATAATTTTTATATTTTCCATATATTTATTTATTATTTATTATTTATTTATTTTTTTTTTTTTTTTTTTATATATATAGCGTTTGTTACTATATTGTATATATATATATATATATATATATATATATATACCTTTTTATGGAATAACAATATTTATTTTTAAACTCCAAACTCTCAATGTATGTTTTTAAATTAAAAATAATATTATTTTTTAAAATGTTATAATTAAATATGAGAAGAAAATGTTAATATACTAATTACTGCTATAAAAAATGAAAAATGAATAAAGAGATATCATATAGAATAAAGAGGAATTATAAATGCGTATATATTTTTAAAAAAATAAAATATATACATATTATATGGTATATTATGAATACAAGGATGACCATACATACATATATATATATATATATATATATATATATATATTTATATATGTATTTATTTGTTATGCTCTGTGTAAATAAGAAATATCTACCCATGTATTATTATAACAACTATATGGAAAGACACATTTAACAATATATACATTTATATAATGTAACCATTGTCTAATTTTTCATTTTTTCTATCCTTTCGAATTTAAGACTATATATTTTCTTGGAAGATTATAATTATTAATTAAGATAGTATATATTTGATTCACTACATTTCCTTGTACCAAAACTTCTTCTTTTTTGGTTGATGGAGAAATTACTATTGAACATGAACAAGCTAGCTGTTTTTGTAAATGTTCAGAAAATTTATTAAGATCTAAATGAAATAAATATAAATTAGTAATATGAGTAACATATTTCTTCCCTTTCATTCTTGCAACAGAATAAATATGAATCGACGGACATACTCCTTTGGTAATTTTAATTGGTTCAACATCAAAATTAGCATTTGGTTTTATAATAGCATAACAAGGTTGTTGTAAAGATATGAATTGATTCATTATGGTTTCGTATGGTACGATATTTGAACCTTCTTGTAGGTTATTCATAATATTTTTTAATTCCTCATTTAATTTTACATATCCCTTAAAATTATTATTATTGATATTGTTATTATTATTATTATTATTATTATTATTTATGTCATTATTTTCTTTGCATTGTAATTTGTTTAATTTTATATAACTTCTAAAAATATCCTTCAATTGACTTATATTAAAATAAGAACTTTTATCAACTTTATTTTCAATTGATTGTATAATATTTAATGTTTTATTAGATGGTATATAAAACTCTAATACCTGAGCCCCTTTATTAGTTGAATGATTAGTAGGTGTTTTATTTATTTTGTTTTTATTTTCATTTATACTTAAATTTGTTTGTTCATTTTCAATATCATACTTTTTTTTTAATTCGACATTTATTCGTTCATACGATTTATATAATGCATGTTGTCTCTCAATATTTACAATAGATACAATATTTCGGTTTTCCTTAATTTTTAGTAATTTCATTTTTGAATAATGTTGTATAAATTTCGTTAATTTTTTATAACTTGATTTTTTAACATCCATATCAAGATGAATCATATTTTTTTTTATTTCGTTTATTATATCATAAGATATATTATTCATATTATTTAATTCTTCTAGGAATTTTTTATTCAGATGTATATATGCACATTCTTTAGTCATTTTACTATAAATACCAGAAACTTCCATTGGTAAATTCTCATCAGGTATTGAATATAAAGATTCTAATAATAAATATGATAGCAATAAATCTTGTTGTTGAGTATTAAGCTCAAAAGTTTTTTTGTTGTCATTCATATTATTATCATTAGTTTCATTTTCTTTTAAGTTGTCTTCTTTAATTTCTTCAATATGTTCATTTATACATATCCTATTTTTTTCATAATTTAAATTATTATTATCTTTACAATTTATTATATCATCATGTTCTAATATTTCATTATATTCATTTGAATTTAAATTTGTTCCAATACCATTTAAATCTGTTTGACATTCTTTTTTTTCATTTAATTGTTTATCTGATGATAATATATTTGTTTTATTTATTTCTTGAATATTTTGAAGATTATTTATTTTACTCTCTACTTTTACCATATTATTACTATTATTATTATGTAATAAGGAGGATGTATCTTTTTTATTTGTATTACTATTATTTATATCTAATATAACATTAAAGTGTTTATAAAAATTTTCCAAATACCTTACATTTGATACACTTTTATGTTCACTTTTGTTTAATTCATCTTCATTTGTTGATGTATGATTCTTATCATTACATTTTTTTTCGGACTTATTCAATGTTTTTTCATCATTATTATTATCATTATCATTATCACTTCCCCAACCAAACTCATTATTATTTTTATTTTGTTCTTTTTCCTTGTTTTCCTTTGTTTTTACATTCGTTTTAGTCTTCTTTCCTTTGTCTTCCTTATATATTCTGAAACTATAAAAATCATCTACTACTTCTTCCACAGAATCTATTAATTTATTTTTAAAACTGTTATGTGGTACATTTTGTGGACCCAACTTCCATATCTCATCATTAAATATATGTACTAATTTTAAACACTTCCCTTTTAAATCATAAAATGTTTTATTATTATTGTATTCAACAGCACAATCTCCAACAGCAAATAAATAGGGGTTGTTAAATACTCGAACCCCCCATATACATCCTTCTTTCAGCTTATCAGTGTTATCTATTTCTTTGCATATTCCTGGTATCATTAAGTCAGCACCCCTCAATAGAAACTCCGATGCGGGGGGATATATAACGAAACAAGGAATCATTTTTGGAAATTTCCATAAGGTATAAACAGTAGGATAAATAATGTTGTTAACGCTAAATAATACGGGAATATTTTTCGAAAAATATACTACAATTTTTGTTTTCTGTACTTTACAAAAGGTGGTATCTTCTTTATCTAAAATTTCATCGATATCTTCTTCTTTTTCGATATGAAATGTTGATTTTAGTGTTATGGCTAGTCTGCAAAGGGGGAAAAAAAAAAAAAAAAAAAAAAAAATTATGAACAGTACAGGAAATTTTAGTAAATTGATACAAGCTAATTAAAATGTGAAATAATAATTTAAACATAAAAATAGATATATATGACTATAAATTTAAATATTAAATATAATATATATATATATATATATATATATTATATGCTTTCTATTGTATTTAAAAGTTACTTTTTCCTATCTTTGCTTCCAAGAAGATTTTTATTTACTAAGGTTACTTTATTCTTAAACATGTTTATAAATAATATATATATTCAAATAAGTTTATATATAAATGGTGTTTTTTATTTTGTATTTTATATTTTTTTTTTTTTTTTTCGTGTGGAATAGAAAAAAGAAAGTATAAAAAATCAAGACGATTCTTTCATATATTAATCTTCTTTATATATTATTTTAATTTTGTGTATTTATTACAAAACATATAAATTACAATAAAACAAGATATATATATTTATCTAATATTAAATAAAATAACAAATAAATTTTACTCTTTCAAAAATATTTGTAAGTCTACATATATATCAATGTTGGAATATATATATATATATATAATATACATATATTTTTCTATTTCACTATGATATAATATAATATTATATTATATATAAAAATATGTAAATTATTTATATATGTATAAAAATAAGGGTTTTTTTTTTTTTTTTTCTTTGGTGTTAACCTAAAACAGAGGAATATATAATTATAAAGAAAATAAAAATAAAATACTTTTAAATTGATAAAGAAAATATTATATATTATATATATACATATATATATATATATTATGTATAATACGATATGATGATATCATGTATAAAAAAAAATACATGTTTTTATAATTTATATTTTATTTTTATATATTTCATTTTCAGAAAAGAACAAATATATAAAAAATACTACTATATATATATATTTATATTTATATTTATATAATATAGAATTATTATACATATATTAAAAAATATAAATGCAGTTATATTTATCATATTTTTTTCTTAATTTTAGTCAGTGTATTTAATATGCATATCCTTTTGAAGGTAATGTATAAACTTATATTCTCTTAAAAAAATAATACATCTCAATATTGCGTTATTTGCCTATATATAAAGAAATTTTTTGAAAGATAAAAATTGAGAAAGAAAAAATATAACAAGAATCTTCCTTAATGATACAAAAAAAAAAAAAAAAAAGAGATTTGATAAAAAGAAATTATTTATTAATATTAATATATATTTATTAATTTGAAATAATGTTATAATTAAAAAAAAAAAAAAAAAAAAAAAACATATATATTATTATTTATTTATATATAAAAGCTATCTTTTTTTTTTTTTGATTTATAATTTTTACGTTTTATTAAAATAATTGACAAAAGAAATAAAATAAAAGAATAAACAAGATGAAAAAGTTTTTTTTCATTTATGTTATTACTTTTTCTTTGTATAACTAATCAAATTAAAATATAACTATGTAGAGAATTATGTATTATATATATATTATAAATTTTTTTACTTTTTTTTTTTTTTATTCCATAAAAAATTTGATAAAGAGAATGGACGGACAACATAATATATAAGGATATTAATATATTCAAGTCAGCATATATATTTTTGTTAAATTTTTTAATCCGTTATATTTTAGTATTCAATATGAAATTGGTTAAGATAAAATATTTTTAAGTTTATAAGTATATTGATGTTATTTTTCTTATATTCCTTTATATTTTATTTTTTTTATGATCATGAATATTTAGACATTCTTTAAATTTCCAAAAAAGATTAATAAAATATAATATGTATATATAAATATATATATCATATATATTATATATATTTCTTTTGTTTTTGTCATCTGAAGCTTTATAATTGCGATGAATAATAATTGAAAGATATATTCCTTAAAATAAAATATATATATATATATATACATATTTATTTATTTAAAAGTACGAGTTTATATTTTTTCTAATTACATTTTCTTATGCCAGTTTTTAATACAAAATGATTTGTAAATTTATGAGTTAAAATTGAAATTATAAATCTTGTATTATATATATATATATATATATAATATATTGTAATATTATATATTATTAATAATATAATTATATAATTGTATGTTGTTTTTTTTTTTTTTTTTTTTTTTTTT
>NC_033654.1:262498-272498 GCF_001601855.1 Plasmodium reichenowi | reverse complement strand
AATAATAATAAAATGTTTAGTCCACATGGAGAAAAACAAAAGAAGTATACAATGTTTTTAAAGAAAGATGATATAACAAAAAATATAGATCAAACACAACATCCTATTAATAATATAAATAATATAAATAATATAAATAATTTAAATAATATGAATGAAATATGTGATGATACTACTACTTCTTGTACACATAGCAAGAACACAAGAAGTGAGAAAAAGACAGATGCGTCAATTATAGAAAAGGATGATATCGTCAGAGATAGTTATTCATCGGATAAAAAAAACGAGAACATAGAAAATTTTGCGAAGGTTAAAATAACGAAGGAAAATATTATTAATATTAACGAAATAAAAGAAGATGTTAAGAAAGTTAAAAAGGTGATGGCACATAAAAAGGAAACAAAGGAATATAATATAAAAGATGAAAAAAATAAGAAGATATATGATATTAATGTAGATATAAAAAAGGAAGAGGATGATAATATATATGATATTAATGTAGATATAAAAAAGGAAGAGGATGATAATATATATGATATTAAGGTAGATATAAAAAATGAAGAAATATCCAAAAGTACTATTTCAAGTGACGTACCAAATGATAATTGTAATGTTTTAAAAAAGGATAATATAGGAAAGAAGAATTATTTTAGTAGTGGTGGTATGAACAGTAGTAATATTCTTAAAGAGGAAATAAAATCAGATGATAGTAAAATAAATTTTCAAATGAAAAATGGGAAAAGTAGTAAGAAATGTTTATATCCTCATGAGATTGTAGAATATTTGAATAAATATATAATAGGTCAAAGTGAAGCTAAAAAGGTTGTTGCTAATGCATTAAGACAAAGATGGAGAAGAATACAAGTTAGTGATGATATGAAAAAAGATATTATACCAAAAAATATTTTAATGATAGGACCTACAGGTGTAGGTAAAACCGAAATAGCAAGACGTATATCTATGTTTGTCGATGCACCATTTATTAAAGTAGAAGCAACAAAATTTACGGAAGTTGGATTTCATGGTAAAGATGTAGATCAAATTATAAAAGATTTGGTTGAAATAGCTGTAAAAAGGCAAAAAACAAAATTTGAAATTGAAATCAGAGAACAAGCTGAAGAAACTGTTGAAAATATTATTCTTTATTCTTTATTAGGTAATATAAAAGAAGAAGAGAAAAATATTTGGAGGAAATATTTGAAAGATGGATCATTAGATGATAAAGTTATTAGTATAGATATACCTAATTATATTAATAACAATATTTTTTCAAATGATTCTGTTGAAAATGCTGTAAAGGAAGCATTAAGTAATCATCAGAATATAAAAAGTGTAAAAATAATACATCAGAATATAAATAAACAGAGTGATAAAAAAACCATGACTATTAGAGAAGCAAGACAAAAATTATTACAATTAGAAATAGATTCTTCAATAAATCAAGAGACCATTTTAAAAACAGCCATAAATTCTGTAGAAGAAGAAGGTATTGTTTTTATAGACGAAATTGACAAAATTTGTTCGAAATCTAATTCTTCATATAATGGTCCAGATGCAAGTGCTGAAGGTGTACAAAGAGATCTTCTTCCTTTAATAGAAGGATGTGTTATAAATACAAAATATGGTAATATTAATACAAATTATATTTTATTTATAGCTTCAGGTGCTTTTCAAAGAGTTAAACCTAATGATATGCTAAATGAATTACAAGGAAGATTACCAGTACATGTTACATTATCTAGTTTAACCATTAAAGATTTTATAGATATATTAACAAAAACACATAATAACTTATTACAACAAAATATAGCTCTACTAAAAACAGAAGGCATAGATCTCAAATTTACAGATGATGCTATTGAAACTATAGCGAATGCAGCACATGATATGAATTTCTATGTAGAAAATATTGGTGTCAGAAGATTACATACAATCATTGAAAAAATTATGGAAGATATTAATTATGATGTATACAATTATGTAAACCAATCTATTGTCATAGATAAAGACAAGGTCAACAAATCCCTCGAAGGTTTTATTAAGCAATACGACTTAAAAAAATATATCATATAACATGTACAACAAATAGAAACGATCATAAAATGGATTTAATTTGACCATAAAATGTAACACGTCATGAATATATATATATAAATATATATGTATGTAGGTATATTTATTATATATATATATATATATATATATATATATATATAAATTTTTTTTTTTTTTTTTTTTTTTTTTTTTTTTGGCCATATATGACTTTTTGATTATATAATAAACATATATATTTTATAAATATAGTTACAATTTTTACCTTGTTTTATAATATTATATATATAAATATATATATATATATATATTTATATATTTTATTTTTTTTAAGATTCTAATTTTATATATATGTATACTATCATTATGGAATACATAAAATAATTTACATTTATATGTTTCATTTATTATATATATATATATATATATGTATTTTTTTTTTTTTTTTTTCAAATATGTGAAATTGACAAAACTAAGATTTTATACAATTATAAAAAAAAATAATTTATATATTATAAATATTGAAGACAAAAAGGAAATGTTCTTAAATTTTAACCGTATAATTAAATAAATAAATATATATATATTATAAATATATTTTTTTTATGTTAAGAGAAAATGCAAAAATGGGATCCATCCTATAAATTGATATTCATTAGAAATATATTTTATTAATTTTTTGTTCACATATTTGGAAATCTTAATATTTGAATAAAACATGTAAATATATAAATAAATATAAATATATATATATATATATATATATATATATATATATTTATATATAAATTTTTTTTTTAGTGTAACATGATAACTTATAATTATTTCGGTGCTTATTCTTTTTAAAAATATATACTTAAATATTATGATGAATATAAAAAAGAATAACAACGAAAGAAAGGCGAATGAAGAAAATATAATATATTATTGAAATGAAAGGTAATAAAAAAAAAAAAAAAACAAAAAAAAAAAAATGTTTTAAAAATATATTTATTCTATATATATGTTTTTTTGTTTTTTTATTTTTTTAGTAGATCCAAATATCATATATAATATATTATAATATAATATAATATTATTATAGTACGGCTGTTTGAAGATTATATAATTATTACATTAAAATTTTTATATTTCCTTATGTTTTTATTTTATATCATTTCATTTTATTTATTTTTTTTTTTATTTCATTTTTTTAAATGATGGAGGAGAAAGCATATATAAAAGATTACGAAATTGAGAAGGCTACTCAGAGATTATTTTTAAAATTAAAGAATGAAAAAATAAAAGAAGATATTTTAAGAAAATCTATAAATGAATATAAAGAAACTATAAATATTGTTAAAAATTTAACAAAGAAAATAAATTATAAAATAATCATTCCTTTTTCTAAACTAGCTTTTTATGAAGGAGAAATAAAATATACAAATAATATATATCAACATATAGGTTGTAATACATATTGTGAAAGGACTTCAGAAAATGCTCATAAATATCTACAAAAGAAATTAGATGCTTATGAAAAAAAGTATAAAATAATTTCCGATGATATTGACAAATTAACGAAAGAAATACAACTTGCTTTAGAACTTGAACAAACATCAAATATAAATAAAAATAATATTAATCAAGACGATGATGATCATAATTCAAAAAATGTTTTTGTAAGGCCGGATGGATTCTTAGAAATAAGAGAGGAATATCATAGTAGTGATGAGGAAAATAATAAGCAGAATGTAAAAAATGAGAAATGTAATTCTTTATCTAGTAATAATAATGAAATTCAAGAAAAAATTATAAAAAGAGAGGATGATATAACAAATATCAACATAAATGAAAATAATAAAGATGTCGAAAGGACACAACATGATGAAAAACATAAAATTATTAAAAATAAATCCTTAAATATTAATAAACAGGGATTGCTTAATATTAAAGAAAATTATACAAGTAGTAGTAGTGAAATCGATGACTAGACAAAAGACCATACAAAATAAAAAAAAAAAAAAAAAAAAAATATATATACAACCCATATAATAACTTTAAATTATATTATATTATATTATATTATATTATATTATATTTTTTTGTTTTTTCAAATGAATGTACATACCCATGTACTTGACTAAATTATAACCCAATGTTAATATTAAGAATTTTTTTTTCCCCTATTTTTACAAAAGATAGATATTATTACACATTTAAACACTTCATACGTTATTATTTAAAAAAACACATGAAAAAAAAAAAACTTTTCTTTTTCTCTTTTTTTTAACCATATTTGTGTTTAAAATAAAATAAAATAAAAAATACTTATTTTTCCTAATAAAACTGCATTTATTCAAATTATAATGTGTTATATAAATATATATATTTATATATATATATATATATATATAAGAGTTATGGTTTAAAAAGACAACAATAATAATTAGAGTAATAAAAAAAATATATATATATATATATATATATATATATATATATATAATAACATTGGGAGGAAATGGCAAATAAATATTTTTTTAAAATAATGAATTTAAAAAGGAAAAAAATACAACAGAAACAAGATAACATATATATGAATATATGTATATATATTAACACACAAAAAAAAAAAAAAAAAATTAAATAAATAAATAAATAAATAACTACATTATATATAATAAAATGATATATTAAATTGATAAGGTTATTAATAAATTCTTATTATATATAATATTTTTATACTATAATTAGGTATATATTTGTAAAAAAAAAATTAAAAAAAAAATAAATAATCAAGAAAAAAAATTTAATTATACGTAAATATATATATAATTATATATATATATATATATATATATATTTTTTTTTTTTTTTTTTTTTTTTTTAAAATGTGTGAGCATCGTCTACCAGATCTGTATCATTATATTCCTTTTTTTCAGTACTATTTATATTGTCAAGTTCTCGATCAGCATCCTTTTTATTAAATTGATAATATTTATTTATGGTGGAGACATCAAACCAACTATTATCTTTAGCATATGAATTAATTAGACTAAAGAAACCAAAATTATTATTATCATCATTTTTTTCATTATCATTGTTGTTATTTTTTGATGAAGTTTCTTTTTCATTATAACTAATATATTGAGATATATTAAGAATACTTTCTTCTTCTTCTTCTTTTTCTTCTTTTTCTTCTTTTTCTAAATTGTTTTCATTTTCATTTTCATTTTCATCTTCATGATGTTTATGTTCATCATTATGACATTCTTTATTATTCATATGTATAAAAATATTTTCGTTCTCCTTAGTATCATTCAAATACTTAATATTTTTGATTTGTTCATTTTCTTTCTTATAAGAATTGATATTGTTATCACCATAAATGTTGGACTCATTCATTTGATGATGGAATGTTATTTCTTCTTGTCCCTCTTCTTTATTAAAATAATATGCATGTCTTTTCAAGTTGCTCATACTATTCCTATCACTTTTGTTTTCATTTGATTTAGAATGTTGAATATGTATATCGTTCTTATGATATAGCTGGGAGTTATCCTCTTTATGATCATTATCACACATATTAAGTTCATGCATGTGATGATTTTGTATATTTTGATTAATCATATGATATTCTCCAACATTCTCTTTATCATTTGCTATATGTTTGGTGTGTGTCTTGTTCATATTTTCAAGATCATTTTGCGGTTTTTGATTTAAAGATTTTGACACAGAAGCGTGCGAACTGTTTATACTATTATTATAATTATTATAATTAATATAATCAATATGATTAATATAATTAATATTGTTTATATTGTTTATATTGTTTATACTATTTGTACTATTCATATTATTTGTACTATTCATATTATTTATACTATTCATATTATTTATACTATTCATATTATTTGTACTATTCATATTATTTATACTATTCATATTATTTATATTTTCCTCTTGATTTTTTTGTTCCATAACAGACATATCAATATGATCATTAGAATTATCCGTTGCTATATTATTTGTATAATACTTATTAATATGGTGTTTTAAATTTGGATGGTTTGGCTTTTCCTCATCAGATATATTATGAACAGAATTACTTTCTTTTAATGAGCTAAGCACATCATGATATGCTACATCATTACTACTATTGTTAATTGCATCCTGGTGTATATTTTGATTTTTTTGATTTTTTTGATTACTACTTAAAATTTTATAATAAAATGTATTGATATTTTCTGTTTCCTTTAATGACATCGATTTTTGTTTATCTCTAAATTTAAGGTTGGAGGTAGGTTTCAATTCTTCTTCATTTTTTTTTTTCAAGATATTACGAGAAAAAAAATTGAGTAAAGGAACTCCATCGAGTATAACAAAATTGCTATCTTCATTAATCAAATGGCTATATCGTTTATAATTATTATAATTATTATTATTATTATTATTATTATTATTACTAATGTTGTTATTATTATCCTTATTATTTGTTGTATCATTTTCTGTGTGGTAATTATTAATAGTATTTGTATTATTCATTTGTGTAATACTTTCTTTTATATGATTAAAATGACATGTGGTTATATTATCTATTATAAATTTATATTGACTATTAAATGGTACATGTTGATTTTCAATATTTTCAAATAGATATAAGAGTTCATTACTTAAAATAATAGATTCCGATTTTTTTATAAGTAATTTAGCTATTAATATATCATCATTACTTTCATTATATTTTAATGATTTTAATAATTTCAATATTTTTTCAAATTTATGTTTCATTAAATAACTTTTTAATATTTTCAAAAGTGCTACAGATATAATGATAATTTTTTTAATACTCGTGCTAAATAAATAATCCCATATTACAATAACGCTTTTTATAGGTAAGCTAGCTATAAATAATGTCAAAAGCCATTGATGTAAATAGACTGGTGGATATACTTCTTCATTATTAAAATGATCTACTAAATCAGGTATTTCATTTTGCATTATTCTTTCAAATAAATATATAAAACGATTTAATAAAGGAAATTTCTCTTTATAAAAATCTTTCAAATAATAATTATTCATTAAACTAACTAATACACAAAATGTTTCCAACTCATTAAAATTACTTATAATTAATAAAAGTCCAACCAAAAAATTCATACCTTGACAATATCCAACAGATGGTTCATAATTCGAATATGCATTTAAAACTCTATATAATTGTTGTTGTGCATATTTATCAAATATTAATAGTTCTGGAAAAGTTCTTGATATATCTATTAATATTAAATTTGTATAATTAGATTTCTTTTTAGATAAATAATAATATTTCTTCTGAAATTTATTGTATAAATTCTTTGCATTTGTTATATGGAACCATATTTTCCATCGATATTTTTGGGGAATTCCTCTTTTTACTCTTCTTAGATAAGTAGTTCTATGGGCTTTATGAAACCATACAATATCTCTATTAACCATAGAAGACCATTTTTCTAATATCCTTACATTATTCTTTTCTCCACATGATAAAAGCTCATTCGTATAATGTTTTCTTAATCCTATAGTTGGATCGTATATTTTCTTTTGCGTAACTTCCCAATCTTCCAAAAATTTTGTTTCATTCTCTAAATCCACAGATATTATATTATTATTATTATTATCAGGATTATTACCACTATGTTCATTATTACAATCATTATGGACATTATTATATTTATCATAACTATAGCAATTATCATTATTATTATAATTCATATTATCATCATTATTATTATTATTATAATTAATATTATCATCATTATTATTGTTGTCATTATTATTATTATTATTATAATTCATATTATCATCATTATTATTATTATCATTATTTACATTTTTAATATTATCATTATTATTATGTACATTTTTAATATTATCATTATTATTGCCGTTGTTCTTCTCCTTTGTGTTGCTATCTATTATAATATCATCCTCATCTTTCTTATCGGATGGGTTATGATTAACACTACTTATATCACTTTTTGTCTTACTCTTTTTACCTTTCTTTACATTTTTATTATTACCAGGGTCATCCTTTTTTTTCTCTCCAAATATTTTATTTATACTAAACGAATGAAAAATGCTTTTCCCATCTTTGTTATTATTCATTATATCATTGTCATTTTTGTCACTTTTGTCATTTTCTAATATATTTTGTTCATGTACATCTGTATTATCAGATCCTTCTTTTTTGAAACTATGTTTTCTATTCATAAAAATTTTATTCAAATTTTTTTTTTTTTCATCTTTTTCTTTTTTCTTTTTTTTTACATTCTTATCCAAATACTCAAGTTCCAATGGTTTCAATTCACTCATATTACATTTATTTTTAAATTATACAAAATATATAATCATACATATAATATATATATATATATATATATATATATATATAATATAAGTATAGAAAAAAATGGAGCATACAAATTATTATTATGTTTTCAAAAAATGCACTATCATATAGATATATATATATATATATATATATAATATAAAAAGAAAAAGAAATTAAAAAAAAAATTATATGCAATTATTTATTTTATGTTATACATATATGTTCTGTTCTACTAACATAAAACAAGAAAAAAAAAAATGCTAATCTGATCTAAATAAAGAAAACAAAAAAAAAGAAAATAGAAAAGAAAAATATATATAATTATAACCTTTATATATATATATATATATAATATTTATATTTTCAAAAAAAAGGAAAAAAAAAAAAGAAAAAAAAACTAATTATAAATATATAATATATATATATATATTTATATAAATATATTTATATATATATATTATATAATTATTATACTTAGGCTTTACTTATTAATTCGTATTTATTATTATATTTGTATCTTTTTTTTTTTTCATTTACCTATATCTCTATATTTGGTTTATGAAAAAGGCTAAAATGTAATTTTTTATTCATTAAAAAAAAGAAATACATAAAATATTATTAATATATATATTTTTTTTTAATAATAATAAAAGTAGTATATATAATATATTTATGCAATCATTTAAATTTTTAATTTTTAATAATCAACTTCTAAGAAATAAAAAATACACAAAAAAAAAGAAAGAGAGAGAAAAAAAAAATTGGATTCTTTTTTTTTAAAAAAACGGTATTTTTCTTATAATCAAGAAAAAAATAATAAATAAATAATTTATAAATCATACTGTGATGTATAATATTTAATAATAAATATTAGTAATTTTATAAATATATTATAATATATATATATAATAATAATAATATATATCATAAAATATGTATGTATTGTAACATTGAATATACATAAAATGAAAATATATATAAATATACAATAATCTGGATCATTATATATATATATTATATATATATATATATATATTATAAAAATCCTATGTAATTCCTTAAAAAGAAAAATTTAATTTACCAAACAATATCTTACAATCATATTTAAAAAAAAAAAAAAAAAAGAAAGTATAAAGAAATAAATGTATGTCGTAAAAAGAACCCTATCAGAAGTTTTATTATTATACACATATATCTGAAAATTTTTATATACATATAATATATATTATATGAATATTTATATTTCACATTTTTTCTTTTTTTTTTTTTTTCTTTTTTTTTGTTGGTTTTCATTTATTCCTTCTGTCTGCTTTTTTCTTAAGGTATCTCTCTTATTTTTTTCTTAAAAATATATAATTTATTATATATATATATATATATATATATATATATATATATATATATATATATTTACATATTCATAATATAAAACTGTTTTATAATTTGATACATCTCTTTTTTTTTTTTTTTTTTTTTTTTTTTTTTTTTTTGATCTTTTATTTTTTTTTCATTACGTGCTTTTTTTTTTTTTTTTTTTTTTTTTTTTTTTTTTTCTAATTTTTTTCTTTTTATTTTTTTTTTTTTTTTTTTTTATTC
>NC_033654.1:252762-262098 GCF_001601855.1 Plasmodium reichenowi | reverse complement strand
TTTTTTTTTTTTTTTTTTTTTTTTTTTTTTTTTTTTTTTTAATATAAATATTATAATCTCATAATATATATATATATATAATTAAAATTATTTTTCATATTTTATTTTTTTTTTTTGATTATATGCACTTTTTGCACACGTATGAATAACAAAATATATGCTGAACATATTGTATTTATGATATGATATGATATTGTAAAATATACATTATATATAAAAAATATGTATTTTATATATATTATATGATTTCTTTATTTATTATACAATGAAATATTCATGTAATATAAATAATAGTGTATTCAAAACATAAATATGTTTTTTTTTTCTTTTTTTTTTATAATGTATGTATGTCTGATTATATGATGGTTATTAAAAGTTTTTTAAAAATGCTTTTTTTTTTCTTTTTTTTTTAATGGATAACCAAAATAAAAAGAATAAAATATTAAGTACATGGTTTAACATAAACAAATATATGAATTTAATGTAATGTATATATATATATATATATATATATATATATATATATATATATATAATATGTTATTATATATTTAATATTCCTTATATATTAACAAAATACATGTATATCTTTAAAATTATTTAAAAGAAAAAATAAAATATGCACATGATTTAAAAACAAAAACAATCTCATTAATAGCGTGATGTATTTTTTTTCACTCTCTTTTTTTTTTAAATAGTTAAACATAATATATGTGTATGTATATATATATATATATATATATATTATAATTTTTTACAGGCATGTTTATAGATAAATAATTAAAATGTGATGAATAAAACATATTCGAACAAAAATATTATGTGATTATATTTTGTTCTTTTGTTATATTTTTTTTTTTTTAATTACATTTATATATAATTATGTTTGATCTTTTTTTATCATATTCTAAAAATTAGGATCCTATAAAATAATATATTATATAAGAAAAATTTATCTGCCGACCAGTTTTATAGTTCTCTTAAAGAAAAATATATATATATATATATATATATATATTCTTTCCTTTCTTTTTTCTTTGTTTACTACAACGTTATTTTATATTTGTAATAAAATATTCAGTGTTTATAAATACACTTTTGGTGTTAATATTTTTTTGAATAAAAGGATAACTATATATTAAGCATTATAAACTATAAAAAAAAAAAATAATAAATAAAATAAAATAAAATAAATAATTAATTAATATTAAACCAGTTAGCTAAAATTATATTATATTTTACACCTGACCAAGTCATGTAATTTCTTCATTTTTATATTAAATTTGATTAAGAGAGAAAAAAAAAAAAAAAAAAAAAAAAAAAAGGAAGAGTGTAATTTTTATAAAAAAAACATCCCAAATAAAATTATGTGTACAAAAAAAGTGTACACAATGTAAGACTTTAATTAATTCAGATATGTAAATAAATATTTATATATTCTATTATAATATAAACACACCCTTTTCGTAGATTAAAAATATTCAAATATGAATCATTTATTTTTGAAAAATAAATTTTTATTAAACTCTATATAGATAAAATAATGAACTATTATACACAAATATGTCATTAAATTTTATATTTTATATATATATATATATATATATATATATATTGTAATAATTTTATTACTTTTAAAAATATATATAATCATATAAATGCATATATATTTTATGATTTACACAATATGTAAAAAAATTTCTACATATAGTATCAAATATGTAAATATAATATATATATATATATATATGTATATATTTTTTTTTATGGTATATCTTTCATTGTATTATAAATATTAGTGTCATTTTCCATATTGTATGAGCATTTTCACGTATCCCATGAATAACGTTTTATCCATATTAATTCGACTTGCATACTATATATAATGAAAAAATGAGTTTGGAAATTTTGTTACATAACGTAAAGTGCGAGAATATTAAGGGTGTATTAGAAAACTTTTTCACACAATATGTTCCCTTAAGTTTTGAAATAATAAAACTGAAAAAAACAAAGAAATATAATGAAGCGTTAAAGATAATAAAAGAAAAAGAACATATATTAATTAATGAATGTTTTTATGTTTTATCAAATATTATTTTAGCTATATTAAAGGGAAAATTAAAAATAGAACATATAGATAGAAAGAATATCCACCATTTAATTTATATATGGTTTATTCCTTTGTCCCTTAATGATAAAAGTAAAGGTTTATGTAATTTAATGAGAAAATTCCATAGTATGTTGATAGAAAATGGAAATATATATAATAATATAAATTATAATAATTATAATAATAATGATGATATTTTAACTTTTCGTGGTATATATTTCAGTGAATGGATTATACTTACTTTGAATAAAATTTTCAATTCCCTTATTTCAGAAGAAGAAAAAATTCCCATTGAAAACTGGACCTTTATCATTGATCTTATGAAAATGGTATATGTTGATAAAAATATAATACTTGAATATGTACAAAAACAAAATGATTATGTATTCTTTCCATATGATATGGAAAACACACATTATAAAATAAAAAAATATAACTATGAAGAAAAGAACATGAATGTAGACCATAGTATGGGGTATATAAATCTGAATCAAAGTATATCTAGATATGAAGAAAAGAAAAATGAAGAAGATATATCTCATTTTGAATGTACTAACACATTACTATTTACAAACATATTAAAGGATTATTATAAGAATCCTCATAAGGTAACCAAAACGTACTTTTCCTTTCCTCATGTGTTTTTTAATTGTATAATAAAGGGACTAAACGATGAAGATGTAAAGAGAAAATTATATGTTTATAATCATATTATTCCTAAAGAATTAAATGAGGATGGATTTTATAAAAATATTATTACTACATGTGTATTCATCTTTTTTCATATAAAAGAATTTAATGATATTATAGAATATGAAAAAGTTATATATTTATTGAAGAAAATAATAAATTTAAACTTAACAGATACCTTTTCATCTGTTCTTTTTTATTTTATCTTAAATGCTGATATGGACAAGGAAAAAACGACTGATGAATATCATAAAGTTATAAATAATTGTAACATAACAGAAGATGAAAATAAAAAAATATGTTCATCAAAAAAAAGTACATATATATCTAATCTTTATACGAAAGGGGAATTCATAGAGGTATCAAATAAGGAAATAAATTATTTATTAAATACAAATTATATTATTGAAAATATTTTTTATTATCTTCATTTGTATAATGGTGAAAAGGAGTGTAAAATTCTTTTAACAAGTTTATTAAATTACATACGTCCTTTTATAAAATTAATCGAAGATAATAAAAATGAAAATCTTAATAATATGAGTAATAAGTTGTTATATATATGTATATATAATGAGAAGATATATGTTCTTTTGAATATTTTGATAAATATTGTATTTTTGTATAACTGGAATTATTTTTTCATAGAACAATTTTTTAATCCTACTTCAAAATATTGTTTCGGATTATGTTATGGAATATGTATACTTGACATAATAAATCATATAATATATCGCAATTCACTTACCGTTTTTTCACTTTTTAAAAACTTTGAAATGAAGAAAAAGAAAATTTTAATGTATATTTCGAGAATGAAGGTTGAGGATGGGGGGGGAAAAAAAAAAAAAAAAAAAAGTTACCTAGAGCTAATCAACGAATTGGGTGAAAAAAGTAATATGAAAGGAGAATTTGAAAAAAAAATGGAAAAAGAATCGAGCCCGTCAAAAAAAAAAAATTATCCTTTTGAAGATAATGAAAATATATTTGATGAAAATGAGGTTGAATTGATTTTAATACAATTTTTACAAGATATATTTATTTATATATTAGATAATTTTAATTATAGTTTGGAGAACATGGGTGAAGATACTTTCTTTTCGATTGTTTTAAGTAAATTATTGCATACATTTAGTGTACGTTTGAAGGATATAAATAAAGTGATTATTTCCAATTATTATAATTTTGAAATTTTATCAAAAGCGGAATTGTATTTATATAAAATTAATATATATAATACTCAAAGATTTGATAGTATAACCAAAATGATTCAATATTTATTTCATTGTAATAATGAGGTATCATTATATTGTGGACAAATAATAGCTGAATATTTCAAGAAATACATGACTAGCCAAATGCTTAAAGAAAGAAGAGAAAAAAAAAAAGAAAAAAAAAAAAAAAAAAAAAAAAAAAAAAAAAATGAATATGATAAACATAATATTAATGCTACAAATTTAGATAACAAAGATAATAATTATAATAATGATATCCAATGTAGTAGTAGTGATACTTCTGATGATGAGAAAGTCCTTTTCCCTAACTTACAAAAAGATTTAGACTGTATACCAAAAGATGTTTTATGTTTTAAGACTATTGAACAGGGTGATATATTATTTTTGGAGAATTTTATTTTAAGTAAGGAGGATATAGATCCGTTTGAAAAGGATGAATATTCGATGAAGCGGATGGATGATATTTTCCAATTTAATGATAATATGATAAATAATGATAAATGTTTAAATAAAAAAGAAGAAATGTCCCAAAATTTTTTGGATGGTTCTGAATGTTCATCGGATATAATACATGATACTAGTTATGATGCTGGTAATGATATAAATATAATTTATGAAGATGAAGTCAAAAATAAACATAACAAAAAAAATAATAATAATAATAATAATAATAATAATGATAATGATAGATTTGTAAATACTTTGCAATGTGATGTTTATAGGAATGGAGTTGTATTACCTAACAATGATATGATAAAACATGCTGATAATATAATAGACAATGATATGTACAATTTGGAGGAAAAGGAATTTCTAGTAAAATTACTACAAGAAAATGAATATTATTTAAATATGGAAGTAAATAAGAATATGTATATAGATCCTTCAGAAGATTTATTTGAATGTTTGAATAGGTTAAATAATAAAGCAAATTATATAGAAAGAAACAATATAGAAGATAATAATCACGATATATTAAGATTAAATGAGAAAAATGAAAATTATGAAGAAGCAAATTTTCGATTGTGCCAAACTATTATAATATTACCAAAAATAATTAAGGAGTGCGATATATTAACTTATATAAGTGTTGATATGTATAAAGTGTTGTTTTCAATAAATAATATTACATGTAATAATAAAAATGAAGATTATATTATGACATATAAGCTATTTGCTATAGTTTTATTGTGTATACATAGTCCTATAGAAATATGTAAATATATGTTTAACAATATATATAATAATATTTACGATAACATTCAAAAAATGTTAATGATATTGTGCTTTCAACTGACGGCTTTATATTTAAGCAGTAGGATCAAATTAGATGAAATATATAGCTATATAAAAAATATAAATAAAACGATGAACATTTCAGAAAGGTTAATAAAAGGTAATAAAATGATGGATAGTAAAACAAATAATAAGATAGATTTATTAGACAGATATTGGAAAAATATGTGTAAAGAAATAAATCATTTTGATGAAGAAGAAAATATACAGATACAGAAGGATGAAGTAGAAGAAGAAATAGCGGACGTAGATGTAGAAAAAAGAATTCATGTATGTTCAATAGAAAATTTTAATAAATCATGTTGTTTAGTTAATAAAAAGAAGATACATAAGTTTATAGATTTATGTAATATATATTTTAGCGGAGTATATACCACGTTATTTAGTTTTAAAATAAAAAAAGAAATGTCTAAAATAGATTATGATGAATATAGGATTAGAAAATATTATTCTGAAGATTTTACTTTAACCACATATTTACTATCATCATATAATACGTTTTTAAATTGTTGTAATAACGTATATTTATATCTGGAGGATATAATACAAGATGGTTTTTCACTTGTCCATGTTTTTATTCAAAGTGATAAATTTATGATAAGAAGAGCATGTTGTAAATTATTATATGATATGATAAATATAATTTTTTGTAAAAAAATGTTTTATATTTTGAAAAATCGAAATTATGAAATTTATGCGTATTATGAAAATGTCATGAATTATATATCAAATATTATAAAGCAGGAAAGGGATTCCCTATCCTATGAGTATATGAAGCAGATATTAAGCATCTACCAGACAATAAAAATTTAAAAAGAAAATATGAAAAAAAAGAAAAAAAGAAAAAAAAAAATAAAAATAAATTATTATATGGAAAATGTCGTGTATATATATATATATATATATGTATTTATTTTAATTTATTTTAATTTATATAATTTATTTATTATTATTTTTATTGTTTTGTTTGTTCCTCCTTAATTTGCTGATAAGTTTTTTTTTTTAAGTATCATTGAACATAACAGTTCAAGTTCATCCAGATTCATTTCTTTTAAGTAGGAATCATTAAATTCTTTCAAAAATCTAAAAAAAAAAAAAAAAAAATAGGGAATAAATATATTATATATATATATATATATATATATATATATATATTAGAACTAATAACATTTTGTTTTCATCTTTAACCTTTCAGCTTCATTTTGATCTTCAATATTTTGTGTGATATAATTTTTTAAAACTTCAGGAAATTTCTTATCATCATTTGTTGAATATTCCTTCAAGTCTTGCAAGAAGGAACTTTTTAAATCCTGATCATTACTCATTTTTTTTTTTTTTTATATTGATAAAAGAAAGGAGAATACTAAAAAATATAAGAACATATAAATATACATAAATATTATATATACATATTATATATATTATAATATTTAAATAGTTAAAGGATGATTTAAAAAAAATTAAGAAAAATAATTGTTGTATTATAATATTTTAAAAGGTTAAGGAATAATTAACTTGTTATTTTCTTATTTTTTTAAATTAAAAAGAAATATATATATATTATATATATATTATAAATTATTTATATATAAAAATATGTTATACGCATTTATAAATATATTATATTATATATATAAATATATATATATTATTATATATATGTTATTAATAATAATATTTTAATTCTTTAACATATATTTATTTATATTGTATAAAAATATATAATATAAAAATAACATAAAAATATAACCGAATAAAATAATTAATCCTATAAATATTTATTTATATATAATTATATTTTTTTTTATATTTATCTTATTTCTTTTCTTTTCTTTTATTTTTTTTTTTTTTTTTTAAAAAAAAAAATAAAATTAAAAAAAAATATAAAAAAAAAAAAAAAAAAAAAAAATTAAAATAAAAAAAAAAAAAAAAAAAAAAAAAAAATAAAATAAAAGAAAATAAAATAAAATAAAAGAAAAGAAAAGAAAATAAAATAAAATAAAAGAAAAGAAAATAAAATAAAAGAAAATAAAATAAAATAAAATAAAAGAAAATAAAAGAAAAGAAAAAAATTATTTTATAAATGAGATGTATAAAAAGCACGAAAAATTATTATATGCCAAAAAAAAATATAATAAAACCTAAATATATATATATATATATATATATATATATATATATGTATGTATGTATAAATAAACATATGCTAGCTGTTAGTATATATTGTTAGAACTCCTCCAAGTCCATTATATCGAAGGGTGGGAAATCACCCACTTCTATAGAATTAATATTACCTATATAACCATACTTATCTCCTTTACATTCAAATAATTTTTTTTTTTTATACATGCCATCTGAATTTCCTAAGGGTTCATCTAAGTCTACGCCTACATAAATATCATGATTATTTTTTATATTACCAACAAATTTAAGAATTCCTCGTCTATCGCCCATTTTAATTCTACATCTTTTTCCTATTTTATATAATTCTTGATCAAAGGAGTTATTAGATATAGAAGAATAATAAATAGGATTATGTTCATTAATTTTATTATTATTTTCTTCTTGTTGGTTGGATAGGTTTGTTTGTGTTTTATTTTTTTCTCTTAATTTTTTTAGAAAGTTTCTAACATTATCAGGTCGCTTATCATATTCTTCATCATTCATTGTATATTTTAGGTGTGTTAACTTTTGTAATTTCTGTTCATCATCAATATTATAGATAATATCATCTGCACTGTATGTTTTATTTTTTTCTTGGATATATATAATATAATTATCCTTTACGTTATAATCATTTAAACAATATTCATCATTACTCAAAAATACTTGTGTATTATCTACATCATTTTCATCATAGGCATACAAGTTCATATTATCATATAAAGTCCCTGTGTGTGTATATATTTTTTTCTTTATATTCTTAATACTGTCGAACTTATTTAGTTTTATTTCTTTCCATGTTTTATTCTTAAACATGTTATGTACAAAGTCAACTTGAACATAATCATTCATTGTGAAAAAAATCAACCATTAAATGAATATATATATATATATAATAAATATTTTACAAGTTTTTTAAACTATGAAAAAAAATATATATTTATAGGTATATATATTATTTTGTCTATATATATATATATATATATATATTTATATTTATATATATTTTAAGATATATTTGTTATAATTTTTTTTTTTTTTTGATTTATCTTTTTAAAAGAAAATTATGGAAATTTAGAGTGTTAAATGAATATATAAAAATTTTATAACATATATAAAAATAAAAGGTTTATTAAATTGTTTACATTATAAAGATAACAAAATTATATATATATATATATATATATATATATATATATATATATATATATATACATATATATGTATTTTTTTTTTTTTCTCTTATAACGTTTTAAAATAGAATTATCTGTAAGTATTATATATTTATATTTATATTTATTTATTTTTATTAAATTGTCCGTGAATTTTTTGGCATATAAAATTTTTAAATGACAAAGGACAATATACATTAAAAAGTTGTTCAATATTTTCAAAAAATTTTATATCATGATATGAAGTATTATTTAGTATTTCGAAATAATTTGGATGATTTTTGATATAAAATATTAATATATTTTCCTTTCCTGTATATTTTGATAATAGAAATTTATGTTTTGTATTATCATCTGTTATGATTTGTTTATTTTCTTCTTTACTTATGTCCTCATCCACTGCTTTTTTTTGTTTTTCTTCTGCTTCTTTTATAATTTCATCTTTCTTAAGATGTATACAAAATGTGTTTTGATTTATATATTCGAATTTTAAATAAAATGCTTTATATTCCTTTTCTATAATTTTTATTTCATCATTATACATTATGAAGGGGGGAAACGAAAAAGAAAGAAAAAAAAAAAAAAAAAAAAAAAAAAAAAAAAAAAAAAAAAAAAAAAATAAAAAAAAAAAAAAAAAAAAAAAAAAAAAAAAAAAAAAAATAAAAATATTAAT
>NC_033654.1:249400-252514 GCF_001601855.1 Plasmodium reichenowi | reverse complement strand
ATTGTATAAAAAATGTTTTTTTATTTTTAATTTTAAATTTTAAAAAAAATTTTTTTTTTTCTTTTTTAAAAATTTTTTTTTAAAAATTAAAAAATAAAAAGGGGGGAAAAAAAAAAAAAAAAAAAAAAAAAAAAAAAAAAAAAAAAAAAAAAAAAAAAATAGATATAATTATAATATATACATATATATATATATAATAAATACAATTTGTAAAATGCTTGTGAGAAATAACATTCAGTAGGTCTCATAAAAATGTAAAACAAAAGTGTTTAATATAGGTTCCAAAAGGTAAGTACATATATATTATATATATATATATATATATATATATATATATTATTATATTATATATTTATTAATTTGATTTATACGATGATTAAAAAAAATAATATTATATATACACTTTTTTAAATAATATATAAAATAAATTAAGAGAAAAAAGAAAGAAATTATCACATATATGTATATATATATATATATATATATATATATATATATATAATAATATTCATTTATTTATTTATTTTTATTTTCTTGTTGTTTTATTTCCAGCTTTATGGGAAATCTGGAATATGCGTATATCCAAACACCTTTTTTCCATAGGAAGGAAACAATATACAAGTTGTCGAAAAAGTAAAAAAAAAAAAATCTTCTTACCTTTTGATCATTTTGTGAACACTAATTTTAAGATATTTAAAAAAAAATGGTTGAAATTTATTAATAAAAATAAAAGTTATAATAAAGGGGAATATGTATCAAGATGTTATACTAATGTTGATGGGAATATAGAAAAGAATATAGAAATAGAAAGGCGAAAGGAAAATGAAAAAGAGTCAAATGATTTATTATTTGATGAAATGCATAAGAAGAAGAAGGAGAAAAAGAACATGATGTTAAAAGATAATCATCATTATCATTATCATCATCATCATAATAATAATAATAACAATCTTACTAATTTTAACTCCCTTTTTAATCAAATTATTATCTATAATGTTATTTTAAAAAATGATATAATTAATGATATATACCTTGAAGTACTATTCTTCGATTTGGATGCTTTATCAAATGTAATTTTGAATAACTCGTATGGTTGTATGATGATTAATTATCTTCAAATATTTTACAAAAAGTTGAAACGTGTTCATATAAAAAATAAATTAATAAATCTGTACACAAGTAAAGTTAATAATATATATAGTAATTTATTATTTTATCACACATATAAAAACAAGAAGAATTTTTTATTACATACAAGTATGTATAAACAATTTTCACGTACTTTAAAAAATATGTTGAAAAATAAATTAGACATTAATGTATTCACATATCAATGTATATCAAAGGAAAAGAAAAAAAAAAAATATATTGAATTAATAAAAGATGATAAAATAATCAATGATAAAAATATTCATGTTAATATGAATATTATACATATGAAAGAAAAATATATTCATAACTATCTATTCAAAATAATGAACAATATGTTTATAAATCGTTTTATTTATTTATATAATAAAAAAGAAAAAAAGAAAAACTTTGGACATATTAAAGAAAATGGGAACAAAATGAATGTGTGCAGAACACACATGAACAGTAATATAATATCTTATTTTAAAAATAAATTCTTGAAAAAAAAATTTATAATTAATAAAAGGTATAAATATGCATTCACAAGATTAAGGTCCCCCCTATTTTTTAATAAATTTAAATCATATAAAGAAAAAAATAATAATATTAATAATATGTATAATATTAATAATATGTATAATACTAATAATATGTATAATACTAATAATATGTATAATATTTATAATAATCACCTTAGTAATAATCCTGCTGATAAACATATTTATAATAGTAAGATTCACGCATACGAAAATATTTTTTCAAATTTTAATCTTCTAAAATTAAACCATATCTTTTTTAAGTTCAACCATAAAAATAAAGCACAATGTAAAGAAATATTAAATATAAATTATGATATATTCATACATACTTTAATTAATAAAAGGAAGGAGAAAAAAAAATATTTTTTACTTTTCATAAAATACTACAAGGAGATATTTAACACAAACGATATATTTATTATAGACAAAGAGAATGTTAAAAAGAATTTTTTTTTTTTTTTTTATCACAGTCTTATTGGGGGGCCTACTTTTTTCTTCTTTAATAAGGAAAAGGAAAAAGGATCGATTCCATGTAACATAGCAAAAAAACAAAATAACCAAAAGAAAAAAGTGTTAATAAAAAAGAGATTATCATATATATTATATAATAAAACAAATTACATTCGAAATATCTCCTTTTTTTTTGGAAAACGAAAAAATAATAAAATAATAAATTTAAAAACAAGAAATAGGAGAAAACCATATTTTATTAATTTGAATAATAATGAATTGAAATATAACTCTACAGATAACTATATAATTTTTTTTCTATATGATATAATATTTAACCATAATTTTGATATATATAAATATATGTATAAAAATGTAGAAAGAGAAGAAAAGAAACATACACACAATTCCTTTATTTGTACATTTAACAAAAATAAAAATAAAAACAAAAGTATAAAATTAAATAATATATTAAAAGATAAAATAAAAAATGGAAGAATTATTTTATTTACAAATGATAAAAAGTTACAATCCATGTGTTTTAAAATAAATATATTTTATCAAAATGTTTTTAATATGTTAAAATATAATAATCATTATAATAATAACAAATATGATGGTGTTCATAATATAAATAAAAAATTAATTAAATTGTATGTATTTAGTGATAAAATATTATTTAATAATCACCATATAACTAATAATAATACAAAGAATATAAAAAAAGTAGATAAATATGAATTATATTCTTTTTCAAAAAGTTTTATATTTTAATAATTTATTTTATATATAAAATATATATATATAATATATATATATATAATATATATATATATAATATATATATATATAATATATATATATAATATATATATATTTATGTATATATTTTTTATGATACCCTTGTATGCTTTATAAAGTTTCTGTTCATATACACAGTTTTTTTGTTTTTTTTGTAAAATATATATATATATATTTATATAACATAATATAT
>NC_033654.1:244636-249036 GCF_001601855.1 Plasmodium reichenowi | reverse complement strand
TTTTTTTTTTTTTTTTTTTTTTTTTTTTTTTTTTTTTTTTCTCTTCCCTTTTTAGGTTCCTTGAGATCAAAATGAATGAAGAAAACTACAACGTGAAGGATAAGGATAGCACGTCATTTACATTTTATGAAAAAACATATGAAGGTGATGACACGTGCTTTTTTAATATAATTATAAGTTTTAAAAAACTGAAAATCTATAATGAAAAAGATTTTGAACAAGTTATAAATTTGAATTCAGAAAATATATTGAACGATATTGTAAAGATAGAGGAGCATTTACAAAGGAATATATATAATAATACTGAAATAATTAAGAAGAGAAATAACAAAAACATAAACAAAAAAAAAGAAGATTTTGATATAGATATAAATAATGAAATGGATAATGAAAATATGAATGACATTAATTATAATCATAATAAATATGATAATTGTGATGATCTTTATAAAAATTATAAAGAGCGGTTTGACATTCTTATTAACGGACTTAATGATTCTAATTTAAAAAGTTATACAGTAAAAGAAAAATCGGAGAGAGAACAAAAAAAAAAATTGTGCGTAATGTGGGAACTTGATTTATCATATAATTATTTTAAAGAAATTTCTATTGATAATATATTATGCATTATGATAAGCAAAAATATTATCCCTCATAAGAACATTTTACAATTAAATAATTTAAGAACATTAAACTTAAGGAAGAATAATTTAATATGTTTTCCTTATATATCAAAGTTTGTATTGGATGGCTTAGTTAATATACACATATCACATAATTATATAACTGGATGTAATAATTATATAGATAAAATAGATAATATGACATATATAAGTAAAAATTTATGTCAAGAGGATATAAAAAATAAAATAAATAATATCAATTTTAATAATGAAGGTACGTGGAATAGGGTACTACCTAATTTAAAAAATATTTATTTACAGAATAATTATTTGCAATCTTTTTTTTCTTTAAAATATTTAATTAATAAACATAAAAACATAAAATATATAAATATTAGTTTTAATAAAATTAACTTCTTAACAGATTTATTTATCTTAAAAAATGTAGAACATATAAATTTGTCTTATAACACCTTTATGAAGATAGAAAGTAATATGACATCACATGGAATAACAAAAGATATAAACAATAGCATGGATGAAAAGAACGATATATACTATAATAATATTAATAAGAATGAGACAAGTGAACAAGATGAAGAAATACCTATAAAGGTAGATCACACAATTGAACAAACGTGTACACATTTTTGTATAGAAGGACAAGAAAATAAAAATATGTTAATTTCGGATAGCACATATAAAAATCAGCATGATAATGATAATAACAATGTTCATAATAAAGACAATAATAATGAAATTATATTTCATAACCTTTTATTAAATTTGAAATTTTTTTTTCCATCTTTAAAAAATCTAAATATAAAATATACAGAAGTTTACCAAAAATTTAAGCTCTATATAAAGAAGGAACATTATAAATATGAAAGGAATTATTTTATTGATTTTAAATAATTCTCATATATATATATATATATAGAGAGAGAGAGAGTACTACTATATATAAAAAAAAAAAAAAAAAAAAAAAAAGGGAAATTACATTTATATATTTATTATTTCTGTATAATTTTTAATAATATATTTTTACGATATATAAAAATTTTAATATATATTTGTAACTACAAGGTTTTGTAATTTTTTTTTTTTTGTGAAAAAATAAACAAATTAGTGATTAAACATTAAAAAGGATATATAAATGAATACATTAAAAATATGTATATATTTATTTATATGTGCAGAATTATATGGCACAATATATATATATATATATATATAATATAACTAAAAGTATATGCATAAATAAAAAATATGTTTTATAAATTCCTATTTTGTATATTATATATTCACTCAACACCCCCTTTTCGTTTTAACCAGGTAACAAAAAGAAAGAAAAAATGTCGTCTAATTATATGTAAAAATAATTAAATATATATATATATATATATATATATATATAATGTATGTAAAAAATAAAAGTGGGGTGGTACATGTCATTATGTGCATTATTTATTTATTTATTTATTTATTATTATTATTATTTTTTTATATATATCTTATAGAATTCGAAATATATAATTAAAAGATGAGCATTATGATAATAATTATAATAAACATATTATAGTAACATAATATATATATATATATATACTTTCATTTTATTTATTGTTTTTATCTAACTTGTTATATTTATATATCTTCAACCTGATTTGTATAAACAGGCGAAAATATAATAATAAGTTATATATTATATAATATTTATACAACAATATATACGGGGTTTAAATATATTATAATATATAATAATAAATATATATATATATAATAAGAGTTATTAAAATTAAAAGTGAATTTTATTTTTATAAAAGAACTAGAAAAACATCATACTAAAAAAAGAATACAAAACAAAAATGCATTAAAAAAAAAAATAGAACGTGCATGCATTTAAATATAAAATAAAATAGGACCTTTTTTGAAGTTTTGTAGTTTTCAAATATATTGTATTTACTATATATATATATATATATAATATATTTATTAAAAAAAAAAATAATAAATATATATCTTATAATTATAAAATATATAAAAATGTATAATAATAATTTTTATAAATATATTAAATAAAACATATTGTAATATATATATAATACATATATATATATATATATATATATATAAATATATTGTGTTTTTTTTTTTTTTTTCTTTTTATTTTTATATATACTTTGTGGTTTTCTTTTTTTAAATTTGTTAATATAATAAACTCATGCAACTTTATAAAAATAAAAACATAATTCATATCCTCTCGTTTATATTATTATAGCATTTATTTATTTATTTTTTTAAATGCATTTAAAAATTATTATAAAAAATATATTATATTTATTAATATATATATACATATATATATATATATATATATAATATACATATAATATGAATATAGAATAATAAGTGTATAATAAATATATATATATTTGATCCTTTTTTTTTAATAAATAATATAATAATAATATATATATTATTATAATATGCGGTTGATCAAAAAAAAAAGATACTAAAAATAAATATATATATAAATATAATATATATATATATAGAGAACTTACTATATTATATTATAATATATAATATTTTATATATGTATATTATTTATATATATATATATGTAATGTATATATTACATTCCAATTATATTTAAAATAAATAAACATATATATAATATTATATTATATTATATATTATTATATTATATATATAAAATGAATTTTTAAAAATTTTTTCATTTTTTTTTCTTGACCTTTTACAATAGGATAGATATGTAGTATTTATATATATATATATATAATATATGTTATTTTATATAAAAGATGAATTTATAAATTCTTAATTTAATTATTAACCTATTAAAACTATTTATAAAAATATTATATATATATGAAAATATTTCTTATAAAGAAAAAAATGATGTCATTGAAGAATATATAAAAATATGCAATGCGATAGGAAGAAAAAAAAATTAAATTTAATCAAAAGAAATAATATCTTCTATAGAAAAAACAAGAAAGAAATGAAATGAAATTTATATTTACATATATTTTATATTATATTTTTATATATATTTTTTATATTATTATTTTATATATATATATAATATTTTTTTATAAATTATATATATTAAGTAATTTTTTTCTTATTGTTTATATATTTTTTTTTTTTCATACATATTTTTAATAATTTATATATAATTATATATATATATATTATAATAAATATTTTCTATTATAAAAAATGTATTGTATTGTATTTATTGTATTTTATTGTATTATTCTATTATTATATATATATATTAATATAATTATTATATCATATTATTAAATATATAATATAAAATAAACAACATAAATATTATATTATTATAAATAATAAATAAATTATAATTTTATTTTATATTATATAATAATAGTAATAATAAATAAATATATATACATATGTAATAATATATAATAAATATATATGAGATTAATAAAAAAGAAAAAAAAAAAAATATATAAAAACTATATTTTTTGTAAATATAAAATATATATTTATTATAATATATAATATATATAATATAATAATAATATGATGATGAAAAAAAAGAAAATGTAATATTTTTATAAAACTCCAAATTTTTTTTTTTCTTTTTTTTTTTTTTTTTTTTTTTTACTATTATATAAAATTTTATTATTATATATAATGTATTTATTATATATATATTATATATAAGAAAAAATTTTATAAAAAAATATAAAAGCAAAAGTTTAAATGAGAAAAAAA
>NC_033654.1:242641-244236 GCF_001601855.1 Plasmodium reichenowi | reverse complement strand
AAAATTTTTTTTTTTTTTTTTTTTTTTTTTTTTTTTTTTTACTATTATATAAAATTTTATTATTATATATAATGTATTTATTATATATATATTATATATAAGAAAAAATTTTATAAAAAAATATAAAAGCAAAAGTTTAAATGAGAAAAAAAAATGAAAAACCAAAAAAAAGCATATTTTTATATATAATTATTTTATATATTTTATAATAGAAAATAAAGCTTTCTTATATTTCAATAAAAAAAAAAAAAATGATGATAAAAAATTATTTTATATATTATTTTATAATGTTGTAATATTTATTTATATATATATTTATAGATTCTTTTTTTTTTTTTTTTTTTTAAATAATTTCTATATAATATATATATATATATATATATATATATATAATATATTTGGTATTTTTTCAAACACGTATTTTTATATATATATATATATATATAATATTAATATTTATTTTAGAAGGAAATATATTATTAATATGTATTTATAAAAAAATATATGTATTTTCAAGAAGTATAAATCTATATCTATCTATATATACATACATATATTCATATATTATGAGAACGCCCACATTCTATATTTTTTTAACGAAGTGCATCTAAAATCAGAATATTAAAAATAAGAAATAAGTAATAGACTATTTCCTAATGCCCAAAAAATGTTTATGTATGTATGTATATAAATATATTTAAATACATACATATATAGTGATAGAAAGAAAAGTATAAAGCGTAATTCTTAATTTTCATATGTATATTGTTTATATTATGTGTAAATGAATATATATACATACATATATACATGTATACATATATACATATATATATATATATCTATATATATATATATATCTATATATGTATATATATTATATATGATAATGATACTAGGAAGAAAAAATATATAAACATGTATATTATAATTATATAATATATATGTGCATACAAAATAACACAATAAAAAACTATACATATATATATATATATATATATATATATAAGTTTAATGACCAACTACATCTATGCCTTGTTAATATATATTATTTTATATATGTGTTATATATATTTAATCAGTTTTTGACATTGTTCATTTCTTTTTTTAATATATATATATATATATGTAGAACTAAAACGTTTTTTTAGAAGAAGATATCTCCTTATATATTCATATATATATATATATATATATATATATATTTATATATGTATGTTTTATTTTTAAAGTGGTTTATAATTTTTATTATATTTCTAATATAATTTGTAATAGTTAATAATTTTTAATAGTTAATTTTTTGTGATAACTGGTATTTATTTTATTTTATTTTCATTTTTTTTATTATATAAAAATATTTAAAAAAAAAAAAAAAAAATTTAAGAAAGATTGAAATGATCAGAATAAAAAGGAAGAACGTATTGAAAAAGTTTTTAGAATAATTATTAAAAAAAATAGACATATTTTATATATATATGTATTATATATGTATATATATTTTTATGTTTTATTTGAAAGTTTATACATTTTTATTATATATATATATATATATATATATTTTTTTTTTTTTTTTTTTTAAACACTCAAGCCATATT
>NC_033654.1:240842-242490 GCF_001601855.1 Plasmodium reichenowi | reverse complement strand
TTTTTCATTATTCATATATATATAATATGTATTATATACACTTTATGTAGTCTTAAAAAAGAAAAAAAAAAAAAAAAAGCGAAATTATTAATTTTGATTTTCTTATAAAACATGGAAAAGTTTTATATAAAGCGAAAATATGTATAATTATATTAATATATTTTATTATATATATTTAAATATATATATATATATATATATATATAAATATTACATGATTTTTTTTAATTCTTTAATTTATTATATTATATGTTATAGAAAATGAATAGTAATTATATTATATTGAACATTTATTATTTGAAAGTTATTATATGTTTACATAATTTTTTTATTTTATTTTTATATATTGATATTTTATATTATTTGTGATTTTAATAGGTTTTCTTTTCTTTTCTTTTATTTTTATCTTATCATAATATTTATGTATTTCATATTTTATTATATGTATAATTATTTATAAGTGTGAATTTGTATGTATATATATTATATATATATATTACAATTTTTTTTTTTAAAAAAAAAAAAAAATAGAAAAAGCATAAAAATTTTTTAATATATATATATATATATTTATATATACGTGTTATATATGTAATTCTTAAATAATAAATTTATTACATTTATACATACTTATAATTTTATGATTTTAGAGAATTTTTTATTGTCTTTTATTATATAGTAAATAGTAAAAATTTTATAGTTATATTTTATGTATATATATATATATATATATATATAATTATGTATATATATATATTTATTTATTTATTTAATTTATTTTTTTAGAGTATTAATATGAGTATTATAAATATGCATTGTATATATATATTTATATATTTATAGATTACATCTTTATTTTATTATATATATCAAGTTTGCTTATATAACTTAATACATTTATATATATTTTATTTTGTTAAATTTTTTTTTTTTTTTTCTTGAACATATATATATGTGGAACTTTTGTATTTATATTTATAGTTATATATATTTATATATGTTACATATTTATTTTATATGAAAAAAGAGAAAATTAAATTATGAGAACTAATCTCAAATTATTATCATATCATATATATATATATATATATATATATATATATATAATATATATTAACGTTGTAATTAAAATTATTATATATTTATATGTATGTGTGTAATTTTTTTTTTTTTTTTATTATAAATATAATGTATTATTTTTATACGTTCTTTTTTAATAGTACAATTGTTTATATGTATATAATTTTGTATTATAATAAACAAAAGTAATATTATATATATATATATATATATATGTGTATATTTCTTTAAGTTGTTAATATTTAATAGTTTTTATTTTATTTTTATTTTTTTTTTTAATATTTTTTTTTTTTTTTTATTATAAATATAATGTATTATTTTTATACGTTCTTTTTTAATAGTACAATTGTTTATATGTATATAATTTTGTATTATAATAAACAAAAGTAATATTATATATATATATATATATATATGTTCTATTCATGTGTATATTTCTTTAAGTTATTAATATTTAATAGTTTTTTTTTTTTTTTTTTTTTTTTTTTACATATATATATATATATATATATATATATATATATATGTATATATATTATATTATTTTTTTTTTTTGAGAATTGCAATT
>NC_033654.1:234512-240442 GCF_001601855.1 Plasmodium reichenowi | reverse complement strand
TTTTTTTTTTTTTTTTTTTTTTTTTTTTTTTTTTTTTTTTGAATTATTAATATTTGATTATATTTATACCTTATAATTATGTATAATTTTATATAATAATTTTATAAAAAAAAAGAAGAAAATAATAAATTTTATAAAAAAATTAAATAATATATATATATATAATATATATATATTAATATACATATAATTAGTGTATGTGCTATATTTGTGTGTACTTTTAATATTTATTGTTATAATATAATTTAAAAAATGAGTACAAATACAAGTAAGAAAGGTTACAATAAATATATGGATAAAAGAATGTACGTGAATAATAGTAATAATAGTAATAATAGTAGTAGTAGTAATAATAATAATAATAATAATAATAATAATAATAGTAGTAGTAGTAGTAGTAATAGTAATAATAATAATAATAATAACGTCCATCAAAAAGAAAAGATGTTGCATGGTCCGAATAATAGTAATTGTAATAATAATAATGAAGAGTATCGTAATATTAAGAAAGATGATAATATGAGTAACGTTGTGAATACTAGTGAAAGGCGAATTTTATTTTATAAGACTAAAATATGTCCTTGGTATATTAAAGGAAAGTGTGAAAGGAGAAAAACTTGTTTATATGCTCATGCTCAAAATGAATTAAGAGAATTACCGAATTTATGTAAAACTAGTTTATGTCCAAAATTAAAAATAAATGAGTTATGTAATGATAAAAAATGTAAATATGCTCATACGAATATAGAATTGAGGGCTACCGAAAATTTGTACAAAACCGCATTATGTGAGAGTTTTATTAAAGGTAAATGTTTTTCTGGACAATTTTGTAGATATGCTCATGGTCATAATGAATTAAGAGAAAACCCTATGGAAATAACCGATAAGAATATTATTATTGGAACTAGTAAAAATAAGACTGATAAGCAAGAATATGAGAAGAAAAAGAATTCAAGTAACAGTAGTAATAATCCTAATAACAACAATAATAATAATAATAACAACAACAATAATAATAATAATAATAACAACAATAATAATAATAATAATATGAATCATCACATTAATAGTAATAGTAGTAATAGTAGTAATCATATTAATAATAATATGGATTCAAATAAAAGAAATGAAACTTATTGTATATTCCCAAAGAAGAAAGAAATATATTTTAATAAAGTTAATGCTTTGACAGAAGATGATGGAATTTATGATATTACCGAAACAATTGATCCACAGTTATTGAATGATAGTAATACAGACAATTCATATGAATGTAATAAAAAAGGTGCAGCGGCTATAAATACAAATGTAAATAATACGACTACCGAGTATGTATTAAAAAATGGAATAAAGAATGCTAAGAATAATATGAGCAATAATAATATAAATGCAAATATGAATATTGTTAATAATGGCAATGTTAATGTTGCACATATGAATCACATGATGTTGAATAATAATATGAATCACATGAATAATATGAACCATATGAATAATATGAACCATATGAATAGTATGAACCATATGAATAATATAAATCATATGAATAATATAAATCATATTAATGTCAATATGAATAGTTTTATGAATGGAAACATGAATCACATGGCCCCCTTAAATCATATGAATAATATGAATATGCATATGAATCTAAACCATATGAATAATATGAATAATATGAATGGTATGAATAGTATGAATAATGTAAGTAGTGTAAATAATGTGAATAATTTGAATCACATGAACTTTAATATGAACCACATGAATTTCAATATGAATCATATGAACCACATAAATAACAACAATAATAATAATAATAGTAATAATAATATTTGTAGTAATAGTATGATCCCTCCTGTTATGAATACATCATTAGAAAATTATAACAAAGCAGAAGACAATACGAAATTTAATGAAGAACAGTTTTTGAACGATAACTTAAATGTGTTAGGATTTCTTGAAGAAACGACAAGTGGAGAAAAATTTGGAAGGGGTTCAAGTACGAGCAATTTGTTAACCGACATCAATTGTACGAATAAACAAGACACTACTAATTTTACATATAACAATTGTACAAATATAGATGGTATATATAATAATAACATCAAATATAATAATATACATAATATAAATAATATGAACAATTCAACTCTCTCTTCTAACACAATAAATAACAATTTCAATAATATGACTACTACTAATGGAAGTATAAATTATTCAAGTAATAACAATAATAATAATAATAATAATAATATTGAGGACAATTTTAATCATTTTAATAACAATAATGTGGACAAATTTAATTATGAGGATTTTTTCTTTGGAACCATTTCCAATAATCATCCGAATAATAATAATACCTTGAGTAATAATATTATGTTAAATAACGATGAGGTGTTGCATAGTAGAACGCAAGCATTAAACACTTATATTATGAATGATGATATAAATAATAACACGGCTCCTTCAACGGGAAGGGAAAGTAGTAATAATGAAGACATGTTAAATAATAAGATGGTAATGAATAATGATACATTTAATAATGATAAGGAAAATATAGCAAATAATAATACAACAAATAATATTAATAATAATGCTGAAAATAATGTAGTTACATGGGAAGATTTTTCTTTATTTGGAAAATCCAAAGCTCCTATCTCGGAAAATGATTACTTTAAAATTTTTAACTATGGAATATGTAACAATATGGATAACAAATTGTATGAAAATTGTGATGCATATAAAAATGACATTGAAAAGTATGACAAATCGTTATTTATTCTTTAAAACAAAATATATATATATATATATATATATATAATAATAATAATAATAAAATATTTGTATATAATGGACTATTTCCATATTATACAACAAAAACGAGAGAACACCATATATATCTTTTTATTGAAGAACAAAAATTTAAATATTTATATATGTAAGAAAATATACCAATTTTATTATTATAAGGCTAATGAAAGTTTTTTAAGAAAAATATATATATATATATATATATATATATATATTATATATATTATATATATTATAACCCCACAAAATAAACCAAAAAAAATTGAATAAATATGAATAAATAAATAAATATAATTATATTTATATATATATATATATATATTATATATATTATTTTTTTTTTTTCATTTTCCTATCCTTTTATTTATTTATATACCCTTATTATATATACATATTATAAAAAAAAGAAAGAAAAAAAAAACTGTATTAATTTTTGTATTTATCATGTTTTTAAAAATAATATTTTATATATATATATATATTTATATTTCATACCTTTTTTAAGTTTTTTTTAATAATTAGTATTTGTTTTCATTGAATAATAATAATATTATGCATTTATATTTTTGTGGTTTTTTTAAAGAAGAAACAAATAAATTGTAATAATATAATAAATAGTAATATTATATATATATATATACATATATATTTAATTTTTTTTTTTTCTTTTTTATATTTATTTATACATATGTTCTTTTTTTTCAATTTTTAATGTGTTTAAAAAAAACTCATTTAATTAATCTAAAATTACAATAATATTAAAGAATGAATTTGAAATTCAAATAATACATATAATAAGATTTATCGCCTTATATAAAAGGGAAAAAAAATTTATGTGTAACGTTTCTAAGTTTGTTTTATAGTTAATATATATATAAAATATTTTCAAGGATAATTTATTTGTTTTTGCCTTTTTATATTTTCACAAAAATATACCATTAATATTAATTTTTTTTAATTTTTTAAATGGATTCAAATATAAATAAATAAATAAATATATATATATATATATATATATTATATATATATATGTATGTATGCATGCCCTTTTTAAAAAAAAAAAAAAAAAAAAAAAAAAAAAAACACTATGTACTACATACACATATTTATATATTCACATGTATCATAAAATAATCCTAGATGTTACACTATATCGTATCCTAACACTCGGGCGATAAGTTCTAAACACAATTTTCCTGTTTTCGTTGCATTATCCAATATAGGCAATGAATCCCCATGAACTTTTTGATCGACTTCATCAAGGGATGGATTATATTCTACTAAATCCATAGACACAACTCTTTTTGTTTCAGCTAATATTTTCATTAATAAATTAATTTCTCTATAATTTAATCCCCCCTTAGCTACAGTACCAGTTCCTGGAGCAAAGACATTATCAACACTATCTATATCTAAAGAAATGTGAATAGGGCAATTTGAATCTGGATCTATTTTTTCTAATGCTGTACAAATTGTATTATAAATTCCATTTTTTTCTATATCAAAAATGGTATAATAATTAATATTACATTTTTTTAAAATAATTTTTTCATATGTATCTATATCTCTAATACCTATAATAGCTGTATTTTCTGGTTTTAAATATGTTAATTTTTCGGACCATTCGAAATAAGGAACTTTCTTTTTAAATAACCCTAAGGTGTGTGCTAAAGTCATACCATGATAATTACCTGAAGGAGACGTTTCAGGTATGTTTATATCTCCATGTGCATCGATCCATATAACTCTTAAATTCTGATACATTTGTAAGGAACTAAGGATACTACTAAAAGCTACACCATGGTCACCCCCTATATTTAATACAAAATTTTTCTTCCTTAATTCATTGCTCATAGTATCAAATAAATTTTTACTGAATATACCTATTTCTTTTATATTCCTTATATTATCATAATAACAATTACTTTTATATTTATCATTTGTTGATATTACATTATTCTCTTCATAATTACCATAAAAATTATGGTTCACATATCCATTCATTTTATTATTTGACAAATCATGTTTCTTTTCTTTAATTACACCATTTGGAATATAACAATTATTATTATTATTATTATTATCATTATTATAAACATTATTATTATCATTATTATAAACATTATTATTATCATTATTATAAACATTATTATTATCATTATTATTATCATTATTATTAATATAATTATTCGTTTTTTTTTCTTGTTTCATTTCATTATCCCCATTATCTATATTGCCTATATCTTCATATTTCCATCCTAACATATCTATAACATTGTGCAAACCTAATTTTCTCAAGTCATCACATGCTAATTGCACCCCCCCAAGAGGTTGGCCAGCGGCAAGAGGAGAACCAATAATGGAAACTTTTTTCTTAACATAAAGGTTTTCCTTTTCCTTGTAACTCTTGATGTAACTTTCTATAGTATCCAACATTTTCTTATCAAGCCAATAAAATATATTAATAGGTATAATATGTATAATACGAACAATACGTATATTCTATATATATATATATATATATATATATATTTATTTATTTATATAAAAAAAATTATTAAAAAAAACTTATGGTCAAGATAACAAACAAAGCATTTGAATTACATAAAATAAATTATGAATTTTAATAATATTAAAATATTTTCTTTTCTTTTTTTTAAACGTTTTCAAATAAAAAAAAGAAAAAAAATTAAAATAACATAAAATAAAATAAATGTACACGAAAAAAAATATTTCAAAATAAAGATAACCATGTATTATTTTACAAAAATATAAAATATTACGTGTACACATATATAAAAATAAAAATAACGTATATACATACTTATATATATATATATATATATATAAGTTATTTTTTATCTAATTATTCTTTTAATTCGGATTAAAAAAAAAAAAAAAAAAAAAAAAATTCCCCTTTTTTATTATTTCATTTGCAATTGTATTTAATAATTAATTACTCATCATATAGAGTTACATAAAAATTTTATTTATTTTTATGTGTTATAATATTAAAAAGGCAATAAATTATTTTCTTATATACATATCATCATATATATTTTTTTCTTTTTTATAAACTGGTTTTTTTTTTTTTTTTTTTTTTTTTTTTTTTTTTTTTT
>NC_033654.1:225925-231761 GCF_001601855.1 Plasmodium reichenowi | reverse complement strand
AAAAATAAAAATAAAATTTAAAAATAAAAAAAAATATAAAAAAAAAAAAAAAAAAAAATATATATATATTTTTTTTTTTTTTTTTTTTTTTTTTTTTTTTTTTTTTTTTTTTTTTTTTTTTTTTTTTTTTTTTTATCAGCATTTTGCCATATTGTTAATTAATTTAAATAATATAGAAATAAAAAAAAAAAAAAGAAAAAAAAATGTGTGCATTCCTGTCCAGAAGACCATGCTCATATTTTGTTTTTTCCCCACTAATTTTTCTGTTACATTTTTTAAAAAATATAAGTGGCATAAAAAAGGTTTATGTTTATTTATATATATATATATATATATATGTATTTTTATGTATGTTCATTTAATTTATTTTTTATTAGTTCTTTAATAACTGTATCGAATTATTACATATAAGTCACACATAATTTTTCGTCCTTTTTTTTTTTTTTTTTTTTTCCTTCAAAAGATATTGTAAGACATTTTTACAATATTTGAATAGAAAGTTCTTTTTTTCTTTTTTTATTTTTTTGTAATTTCTTCACATAAGTTTATCTCATATACATATGTACGTATATATTATTTCACTTTAATAAAACCAGAATGAAGAAAGATAATAAGAATTTTTCAAATACTTCATTTGGTCTTTTAAAAAAAAAAAGTACAACTAAACAGGATATTTCGAAAGTTAATGTGAAACATAAAGATAAGGCAACAATAAAAGGAAAAGATAACATTCCTTTATTATCTAAAAAAAATAATATAAATGATAAGAAAAAAGATATAAACATATTAAACCATTCTACAAATATAAAGGTGAATGAGAAAGAACGTTCAAATTTAAATAGTTCAATTATAAACATAGAACATGATCATAAAAATGTTGATATCAATGGAAATGTAGAATTGGTAAGTGACGAAAAAAAAGAAAAAAAAGAAAAAAAAGAAAAAAAAGATAAAAAAATAGAATTGGATAATATTAATAAGGGTGATAATTTACATAATGATAGCAATATTAATAAGGGTGATAATTTACATAATGATAGCAATATTAATAAGGGTGATAATTTACATAATGATAGTAATTTTAATAAAGATGATTATTTACATAATGTTGGCAATATTAATCATGTTCATGCTACAATTACTAATAAATTTAAAAGAGAAGATAATATGGATCCATTAAAAAAAGATAATAATGAAAATTTTGTATCAAATAAATTAAATACAGAAAAAGAAGATATAACTTATAAAATAAATGATTTAGAAAAAAAAATTATATTAGATAATAAATGTAACATGAAAGATGATGAAGATAATATTGACACATTAAAGAAAAATAATATCTATGTGGTAGACAATAATATTAAGAATATAAATGATGGAATAAATATTATTGATAATTATTATGATGATAACAGTGATAGATATAATATTCATAATGATTATAATAGTGATACTAATAGTACTCATAATGATGATAATAGTGATTCGTATAATACACATAATGATGGTAATAATGATAGGTATATTACACATAATAATAATTATAAATATGATTATGAGGATCAAAAAAATGTAAATAAAAATACCAAGGATATAGATGAAGAAAAGAAATGTAGTATATATGATAATATATTAAAACAATTAAATATTCAGAAAAATGAAAATTTAGAAAATAGCCATATCATAATTTTTGGAAATAAGGATGTAGGAAAATCATGCTTAGTTAAAGCATTACAAGAAATATGTATAAATAATGATGAAAAAGAAGATTACCCATTTTATTGTAATAAGAATAGAGTTTTACCTTTAGATTATGCTTGTTTAAAGGTAAAAAATATAGATGAAAATAGAAAGGTGAAAGACATAAAAAGTAATAGCCATATATGGATCTTACAACATCCATCTTATATCAATTCATTGATTAAAAATATAAAAAATTTTAAAAATGTAGAAAATGTTATTATTTTAATATGTACAGATTTATACAAACCTTATAATATTATGTCTGATATTAATAGTTGGATAGATACCTTGTATATTTTATTTGAAGCAATACATTCTAATACAAGCTTAAAGACATTGAACCAATTAAAAGAAAAAATGGAAAATTATATATATGATTATAAAAATAAAAAAATAGAAAAGGAGGAAAAGAGGGATTATCATAAAAATGAAGAATTAAAAGATATACAAGAAAAAATAAATAACAACAACAATAATAATAATAATATACATAATATACATAATAGTATCAATAATAATATAAATAATAATAACACTATTAATATGAATAACAATAATAATATAAATAATAATAACAATATTAATATCATTAACAGGGATATAAATAAAAATATCTTTACTCCTGACAAGGAACGTTTAATAAAAATAAATTTAGCCTTCCCAATATTTTTTATTATTTGTAAATCTGATGGATATGAAATTTTGAACAATAGAACGTATCAAGGATATATGGATGTTATCATTTCCTATTTACGTAATTTAGCCATAAATTATCAGGCGGCTATAATATATTGTAATACCATCAATAAGGATCATCCTAAAAATATAGAACTTTTGTATAAATATATTATGCATAGATTATATAACTTTCCTTTTAACGAGAAACCAATTTTAAATGATTATGAAAAAATATTCATACCATCAGGATATGATAATTTGGAATTAATAAATAAATCAATCAAAAATACATTTGTTGAAAATTTCCATAAACCATATGATTCAATTATTATTAAGCCTATACCAAATAAAAGCATCGTCGAACAAAATGAAAATGTAGTAGATGATTATTATTTTAATGATTTCTTAGCAAATTTATCTAATGATATAAATAAAATTAAAAAGAATGATGAAAATGTAACAACGTGGGAAAAAAATAAAATTGATGTTATTGTTAACAAAAGTAATATATATACAGAGGAAACTAATGAAAACAATTTAAATAAAGATAAAATAGATCAATCATTACATAGCTTTTTTCAAAATCTCTTAGCAAAAGGAAGATCCAAATCACCTAGTGCTCCTAATATTAACCCAACATCATTAGAAAAAAGAAATATAAATTCATGATATGTTGAAAAGGAAATTATGTATGTATACACAGTGATATATAATCATAATATTTAACATTTTATTAGTCTATATAAAAACTTTATTTTTTTCATATTAACAAAATTGAAAAAAAAATAAAATAAAATATATATATATATATATATATATATATATATATATGATATTAGAAATATATATTTAATTATTTTTCCTATTTCTCATAATATAAATATATATATATATATATATATATATATATATTTATTTATTTATTGATTTATATATATATTTACATTTATATTTATTTATTCAAATGTGTGAACAAGTTAAAAAATAAAAAAAACTAACAAAAACATTAACATATAAAATAAGAGGTATCAATTATATAATAAAATGATATAAATTTTATTTAAATTATTACACAAAACAAAATATTAAATCATAAATAACAATAATATGTAAAGAAAAAAAAATAAATAAATAAATAAAAAATAAAAAATAATAATAAATAAATAAATGAATAAATAAGTAAATAAAAAGATCACAAAATTGTGAGCAAATGAAATAACAAATTTATTGACAAGCCAAAAATGCTGTCTATATTTCCTTTAATAACATTTATATGTTTATGCATATATATATTTTCAATTTTCAAAGCACCTGCACAAAAATATATAGAAGAATCCTCTAATATGTTTTTAATTATATTATCGTTCATATCATAAATATTGATAACTGATTCGTCTATACCTGTAACAATTTTTTCCGTTTCATATTCAATTAAAGTAATACTACTATAACTAAAACATTTATTATTATTATATGATTTAAGAAAATCAGTTGCTTCTTTTTGATTTGTTGGTTTTTCATATATTTTGTTATTACAATAAATTACTTCATCTCCTACTAATAATATTATTTTTTTCTTTTTAGCTAACTCAAAAATTTGTTCTTTTAATTGTGAATCCTTTTTGATCATACTTAATAATTTTAATCCTTTGGCTACTGATATATTAGATGTCAATGTAAAAGGGTCGTGTTTTTTTCTACATCCAATTTTCTTTTCATCAATATGTATACGTACAGATAAAAAATTTAGGTTACTCTTTTTTAAAATATATTTTCTTGAAGTAGAAGTAGATCCAAGAATAAAAAAATAGTCATTCAAATCATTTAATTTATTTATATCAATATTATTAGATATTTCCATATTTGACATATAATTCTTTCTATATTTATCACAAGTAGTACAATCGTCATTTGTTTCATCATAACATAGAAAAAGAACATTATTCGTTTCACCTAAGCTGTTTATATTATCATTTCTTTTTTTATAGTAAAAGTCATTATTCTCTTTTGTTGTCTTGTTTATATAATTATTATTATCATAATTATTATCATTATTATTATTACTATTATCATTATTATTATTATTATTATTATTATTGTTGTTGTATTTGGTAGTTGTATCATAATTATTATTATCGATTAGAAATTTATTTAATTCAATTGAATATTGAGAAATGTTAGTTTTCATTTTTTCTTGAATATTATATAGTTCCTTTTCGTTATAAAGATTTCCATTTGCTGCTTGTTCCTCAATTGTCTCATGTTCATTATTGTTAATATAATTTTTATTTTCTTCACTATTTACGATGTAATTATATAAATTTCCATCTATTAAATTATTTATTTTTAGAACTTTATGTTTGACATTTTTATTGTGTACAAGACATAATAGACGGGAAATTATTTCCTCATCAAATTCTAGGTCCAGCTCCTTTGCTATTTCATCATTTTTGTTTATTTGCATATTTTTTTTTAAGAACAATCCATTTTTCATTTCACTTTTCTCACTATGGGCACTATTTGAATTGTGCTGGTTATTAAAATTGTGATTATTCATTATATGTATTATATAAGTTATATTACTGTTATATATTAATATAAAAAATGATAATTATTATAATATTTTTAATTATTTTATAATAGCATCACATGGACACATATATATATATATATATATATATATATGTATGTATGTATAATATGTTGCTTTTTTGGTTTATAAATTTATTAAGCTTAATTATTTCTCCTTACCAAATTGTAATATGAATAAACATATATTGTATATATTGTATATATTGCATATATTAATATTTTTGTTTGTTATTGTTTTTATATTATTATAAAAAATATAATAATAGTTATTATAAAAATATATACATTTTATTATATTAATAGGGTATAATAAAATTAAATAAATAAATAAATGAATAAATACATATATATATATATATATATATATATAATAATGGTACTATATGTTTCTTTTTTTTTTTCTCTCTTTCATTTGAAAAGGTTAATATATTAAATTTTACAATACAGTTAGGTGTTAATGTCTATTCTGTGATTTGAAAAAAAAACCAATAAGACATATATAAATAAATAAATATATATATATATAATGCTGTTATAATAGAAAAGTTTATATTTTATTCGAAGTTCTTTATTTATTTTATTTTTTTTTTTTTTGTAATTTGTACATAATATATACATAAAATATACATAAAATATACTTATAATTTGTTGTTGATATTTTAATAAAAAATATTTTTTTTATACTTAAAAATTGAATTTAATTATAAGTTAAAAAAAAAATATATATGTTACTTTATTGTTTTTGCTTCAAATGGAAGGATAATATGAATGTTTTTTTTTTTTTTTTTTTTTTTTTTTTTTTTTTTTTTTTTTTTTTTTTTTT
>NC_033654.1:220780-225869 GCF_001601855.1 Plasmodium reichenowi | reverse complement strand
TTATTTTTTTATAAAAATAAAAAAAAAAATATAATTTTTTTTTTTTTTTTTTTTTTTATATTTTATTATATTTTAATTTTTTTTTTTTTTTTTTTTTTTTTTTTTTTTTTTTTTTTTTAATGTATGTTATAATTAGAATCTACATATATCAAGGAAAAGGAATCTATTTAATAATATAATAATATCATACATAAATAAAGTATTTTTGTTTAATTTATATAAATATATATTATTGTTTCTGATGGATATCGTAACATAAGAGTTTTTCTAAATAAGGATAAAATGTAATAGGATATACTCATAAGAAAAGATTAAATACTTATAAAAAAATGAAATAATTAAAATTATTAATAATTACATATATACGAAAATTATAATATATTTTTAATACTATTATATTATAAGTATATATACATTTGGTATTTATTAGGTAGTTATTTTTATACACATATTAATATAATATATATATATATATATATTATTGTATTATATAATACTATATTATATTCTTACATATATTATATGTAAAATGATGCATTAAATTTTATTTTTCTTTTTACTAAAAAAAAAAAAAAAAAAAAAAAAGGGGAAACATATATATAATATATATATATATATATATATATATATATATATTTTGGAATAATAAAAAAGTAATATTATAAAACCATAATTTTTTATTTGTAAAGAATTCATATTATATATAAAATGTTGATAAGCATTGTAGTTATATAATTTTGTAAAATATAAGCTAAGTTGTTGTACAAAAAGGAAAAGCATATATGTGTTATATTTATTTTTATATTCATTATAATATTTATATATATATATATGTATGTATGTATGTATGTATGTATGATAGATGCAATTGTTGTTATCCCTTATAAATTATGAACTTGAGAGAATATATATACATTTTTTTTATTTTATATTTTATCCCTGTAAATAAAATTTGTGTTGCATATAATGTAGAAAAAAATAAAAGGAGTGTTCTTAGTAATTGTAGGAATGTATTATATCCTCATGGTAAGGGTTCATTATATTATACTAGAAGGAAATACTTTTTTATAAAAAGAAAAAAGGAAAATGATATGAAATATAAAAAGAATAAAATAGGTGAGAAGAAGGATTTATTAAAAAATAGAAGGAATAATATGTATGGTTCCATATTAGAAAATAATAATATAGGGTTTTTAAGTGGTATTAAACAAAAAGTAGGATCATTAATTTTTGGAAGCAATAAAAATATTATTGAGAAATTAAAAGATTTAAATGAGAAAAAAAGTATATGGTTTTTCACTGGCTATGCAAGAAATATATTTCAACCAAATTCATTATATAATATTTTAGCATTTGAAGAGATAGAAGAAATTGACTATAAAAAATGGTCAAAAGAAAATAAAATAAATTTTGATTATATATTAAATAGGAAACTGGAGCCTGGGAAAGATGATATTATAAATAAAACATTATGTGTAAATGTATATAAGGTGAAAAAGTATGTAATATTTTATAAAAATGAGGGAAACATGAATAACAAAAAAGCAAATGATAATGATAATGATAATGATAATAATAATAATAATAATAATAATAATAATAAATATAGTGATACTTATAAGGAGAAAGAAATTAATATTATCCATAATAATAATAGTTATAATAGTTATCATTGTAGTGAACATAAGAATGATTTTATTTTATGCACTTATATCTATCTTATGTTTTATATATATGATAAAGAAAAAAAAAAATCTTATATCTTTAGTAATAATATACAGAATAATAAAAATTGTATTTATCAAATTGTAGAAGTAAATAAAGAACAATATCCTAATTTATTTGACAATATTATTATGAATCCAGATATTTTAAAAAAACATATCAATATTATAGCTTTAGAGAAAAGTAATACTACCTATGAAAATATTATACATTTTATCGGGAATAATGAACTATTAAATATTAATAATTATACAAACAAATTTAATTCATATTTAAAAAAATTATATAATATATGTAATAATTCAAGTATGCTAATTGAAAACTCTATTACCATGAAAAATTCTAAACCATATATTAATTTAATATTTAGTAATAAAAATTTTATGATTAAAAAAAAATCTTATTTTGAATATATAAAGAGTTTTTTTCTAAAAAAAGATGATAAAGAGTATTTACTAGAATATATTTTTAACGATAATAAAGGTTATAAATTTTATATTCAAAAAGATTTATGTGATAATTCTTCTTATGTTATGAAATCTACAAAAATTACAACTAAAAAATTAGACAAAATTTATAAACTCATTAATAGTTTAGATCCTAAAAATATTAATACAAGAGAAGCATTTTTTGTATTCACCAAAATATTGTTTGATAAATATAAAAATGAATATGAGATAGAACAAAAAAATAAAGGTAAAGATCATAATATGTTTTATCATAATAGTAGAAGTATTTTTATTAATATAGGTTCCAATAATTATGTAGTTGATACGGATCTATCTATTTTAAAAAAGAAGAACGACATATTATTATTTAGTATGGCGAAACATTTTTTTAATCACTTGCTTTCTTGTGTAAATATATAATTATCTGAATAGGTACATTTATAGATAGTAATATTATAAAGAATAACATATAAATAAATATAAATAAATAAATAAATATATATATATATATATATGTATTATCTATTATGTGTTCCTTATATATTTAATTGTTTTGTTATTTGCTATTTTTTTCATTTTTTTTGTTTTTGAATTTTTTTGTGTAAACATATGAAAATTTATATAAATATAAAAATATATACATATATATAACATATGTGTCATAATATAAAAATATTTATATTGTAAAAACAAGACATCTTCTGAATTTTTTTTTCTATTTTATTTGTTTATCATTTGATTATTATGAATATCTTAATTCTTAGGATAATTGGCATATTATATAAATATGTTGTTTATAAATGTCTTTTTTGAGAAAAAAACATTTTTTCATTTTTTTCTTTTTAAAATATGATCATAAAACACACACACAAACACACAAAAAAAAAAAAGTTATATATATATATATTTATGCAATATGCATATATGAAAATATTATTTATTTATTTATTTTTTTTTTACGGAATAAAAACAAATGAAAAAAAAATTTTTATGTTATAAAATAATATATAAGTTGATAAACAAATAAACATATATATATATATATATATATATATATATATATATATATGTGATTATTATTATTATATCATTTCAAGTTTTTTATCCTTTCACTCATATTAGATATTTCTTCTAGGTGCTGTTAAAAAAAGAAAAAAAGAACATTATGGATTTAAACATAGCATGCTAATTCTTCCATTTTTACATTTATATAAATATTGTGTTGAACATTTTATAAGAGAAGACAGTTAAAATATTTATTTTTGTAATTATACTAATGATTAAATATAAATAGGATATGTAATTTTATGAATTTCGAAATAAAATTATGTAAGATATAAATGGGCATAATATAAAATATATATATATATATATATATATATATATATATATATATATATATATATATATATGTATGTATATTTAATATTAATCTTTTTAGAAATATATATTTGATCACCTTATTTATAGGATGAACAGATCCGATTTGTCCGTCTAGTTTTAAGGCATGTTCGTCGGCAATTTTTGATATTAATTCGTCAACCTTTTATGTGGGTAGGAGGTAAATTAAATAAAGGGTAAAAAGGAAATATATACAAAGGAACGTATAATATTATATTGGTTACATATATAATACATACATATATATCTACATATATATCTACATATATATATATATATATATATATATATATATATATATATATATATACATATTGATTGTTTTATGTTACCTCTTCTGTTGGTGCACTTATTGCGGAGGAGGTTTGAACGGTGTCATTTATTAATTCAGTACTGATGCTCTAGAAAAAAGAAAAACACATACAAGGGCATGTTAATTATAATGTGTTTAATAAAAATATATATATATATATATATTTTTATTTATTTATTTATTTTTATGTGGTACTATTTCGTCAAAAATATTTTCCAGCTTAGTTACATCATTCCCTATTTTAATTGCATTCGTTTCTGCATTTATTTTTTGTATTAGAGGAATCATTACCCCAACATCTTTTACAAGCTAAAAAATAAAATAAGAAATATAATGTATAATTAAATTGAACACATATGACTTATCATTCCATGTTACTTTTTATTGTAAAGTATTCATTATGTTTTTATTTTATTTATAATATTTTCTGTATACTAACCGAAGCACACCGATGTGCGCCTTCCAATCGAGACACAAGTACATCCAATTTGTTACTTAGGTTCAAATAGTTAACTTTTTCATTTTTTTTTCTTATACATTTTTCAGCATATAATCTATATAAAGGAAAAATATAATTCATATATTGAATACAAAATGTTCTTATAAGTATATACATATATATATATATATATATTTATATATTCATATAATATTATATTTTGTAACCTGGCCAACTCAATTTTTCCTGCTTGTATAGCCTTCTTTACATCTCCAATTAATTTTTTTTCTTCTAATTCTGACCTTTGAGATAATTTTTCCTAAAGAGTAAGGAGTAACATAAAAAGAAACGACAATAAATATTATAATTGACATATATAAACAAGATATATCAGTGTATACATTTATGAATATGCTCATTTATATATATATATATTATTTTATTTTACTAATTCTTTTGTTTTTAATTTTAAACGAAAGATATGGTCTTCTGTAGATATTTTGTTACCCATTGTATATTTAAAATGAAAAAAAATTATTAATAAGATGAAATAAAGACAAAATGTATGTATAAATAAATATACATATAATTTATTTATAAATATTATAAATAATGAAGGAAAAAAAAAAAAAAAAAAAAAAAAAAAAAAAAAAAGATACTAAAATGTTAAGATTTTTTAATTTTTATATGGTAAAAGTAAAAATAATTATTATATGTAAAAAATAATATAAATATATATATATATATATATAATATATATAT
>NC_033654.1:208682-220380 GCF_001601855.1 Plasmodium reichenowi | reverse complement strand
TATAATATATATGTTATAAAAATATTATATGAAAAAAAAAAAAAAAAAAGAAAAGAAAAGAAAAGAAAAGAAAATTTACTAATTTAAACATTTAACAGAACAAACAATAAGAAAAAAAAAATAATAATAAAATATATATTTGGTTCTGTGATAATATGTGTACGGCAATATATAATAATGTACATAATTATATAATATTACATTATATATATTTATATATAGAGATCGATAGATATATTATCATATATATATATAATATATGATAATTTTGTGTAATAAAAAATAATGCTATGTAAATTTATATACTTATCATTTCTTCATATTATAAAACCTATAATAATGAAGAAAAAATTGCGAACATTTTTTTAAATAAAAAAAAAAAAATATACATATATATATGACATAGTTAACTCCCTTTCCCATTTTCTTTATTTATTAATTTATTTTTTCTAATTTATAAAGAAAATATATAAATACATATTTATCCATTAAGGTATATCATATAATATATATATATATATATATTAGGAAAAAAAAAATAAATAATTAATTCATTTTGAATAGTTTATCTATAAATAGAAAATTGTTAGATGTTTTATATAAAGAAAATGATATGTAAATTCATATATTAGCAATTTGGAAGAGGAAAAGTTATAATATGTTTTTTTTTAAAAATGTTCAAAGATATTGTTTTTATAGAAGAATATATGAAAATATACAAATCATAAGGGCATTACAAATAAAAGAAAAAGCAAAAAATAATGTAACGAAAAGAAGAGAGGGGTGGTGGGATAATAATGTAAATGAAAATGATAGAAATATGTGTAGGTCAAAGAATTATTTGTCGGGATGTACTACTAGGGATGACAATATGAAGGATGATAATATGAAGGATGATAATAAGAAAGATGATAATATGAAGGATGATAATAAGAAAGATGATAATAAGAAAGATGATAATATGAAGGATAATAATATGAAGGGTAGAAATACAAAATGTGATAATATAAAAGATAATAATAACGATAATAATAGTATTAATAATAATAGTATTAATAATAATATTAAGGATAAAGATGAAAAACATTTCTATAAAAACATCTTTTCCGAGTTAAAAAAAGTAAATGGTAAATGTTCAAAGAGATATGTCCCTGTAGATGAAAAAAAGATAAAAACTGTAACAAATGAAGATCATTTATCAAAGAAAAATATCCTAGAAAGTGAAAAAAAGGATGCATATTTTTCCTCTACACATGATGAAGGAAATAATAAAGAAGAAATTAAAAATGACAATATATGGATTATTCCACAAAGTATTCCATCAAATGATGTGTATAATATATCGAAACAGAAAAAAGGACAATATAAAAATAATGAAACAAAAGAAAAATATTTAAGAGAAAAAAATAAATATTTAGTAAGAAAGGATATTTACTTAAAAGTTAAAAATGAACATATTAATAATAAAGAGTTGTTACGAAAAAAAGAAATATATCCTAAAAGAGATATGAATAAAAATAATAAATTAAAAATGAAAAAAATAATAAAAGAAAAAAATGAGGAGATGCTAATTAAAAAGAATGATAAGGATAAAATATCTCAACTGGATATAATAAATAAAAATAAGGGAACAAAAAATGTGGATAATAGAAAAAACTATTTAATAGTAAAAAATGGTAGTAGCAGTAGTAATAATAAAATGAATTATTTATTAAGTAATAATAATAATAATAATAATAATAACAAAGTTCTTTTCAATAATGGAAAAAAAATTAATAATATGGAAGGAGAACAAAAAGATGATATTAATAATTCACAAATGCATAATTATAAAAATAAAGATGTATCAAATAAAATTATAATTTCATCACAAAATAGTTTTTTACCAAATGTGGAAAAGAATAATATTTTTGTTGAGTATGAAACTCACTGGGATAATGATAAAATAAAAGAAATGTTAGAACTTCAAAAGGATACAAAGATATTGAAAAATTATTTATTTAAAGGGGTACTATATATTTCACCCTTTGATACAAATAAATGCTTTGTTATTAGTAAAGAAACAGATGGGTTAATGAAATGTAAACTTTATTCGGTGTATGGTTATATAAGTAGGAATAGAGCTTTAAATGATGATGTAGTATATGCATATACAGAACGAAGAACTATCAAAAATGAAAATGTTTCAAATATGGAAATTAATATAGGAATGGAAAAAGAAAAATATGAAAACAGAGACAAGATAGATGTTGTAAAAAATCAATACAATGAAAAAGAAGACAATAATAATGAAAAAAATGAAGAAATCGAAAAAGGTAAATTTTGTAGAGTTGTGAAAATTGTTGAAAGGAAGAATGTGGAGGTGGTCGGTTCTTTAAATTATTTAAATATAAAGGAAAAAATAAATAATATTTTTGGAAAGAAAAGTAAATTTAATAAAAATAAAAAAAAAAATGAAAATTGCTATATAGAATTGGATGATAATAATATGGGAAATAATATGGTTGATGATGTTTTTAAATATAACAATCATGATGATATAAATAATAATAATAATATATTACATTCATCCAATATATTCCACCTTTTGAATGAAAAAAATAATTATGTTTATGCAAAAATACAACCAACAGATTCTAGATTACCTTGTTTTATTTATGACTCTTCCAATAATATTACAAACATGTTATTAAATTATATAAGAAGAGAAAAATTAAATGTATATGTTATTGTAAAATTTAAAGAATGGGAAAAAAAACAAATAAATCCTATAGGAAATATAACTACCATTTTAGGTAATGAAAATAATTTTTTTGGTATCATATATTTATTTTTATACTTATATAAAATTCATTATTATATTTATAAAATAACAGATATGAATTATTTGAAATCTCAAATTGTAATCAGTGATAAAATTATGAACTCTTTTATTAATCGTAAAAGCCATATGGAACAATTATTATTATTAAATGGATATAACAAAGAAAAAGAATATTCCATCCAAGAAATAAATAAAAAAATTGCTTATTTAAAAAATGCACAAAAAGAGAAAAAATTGTTAGAAAAATATATGTTGAAAAGCTTTTTATCAAATAGGTATATAATTACAGACCTTGATATATTTACTATAGATCCAACAAAAGCTAAAGATTTGGATGATGCTTTATCTATAGAATTTATAAAGGATAATAAAGAACAACAAGAATTAAAATACAGATACAAAATAGGAATACATATATCAGATGTGTCCTTTTTTGTTACACCTAATTCGTATTATGATAATCTAGCTTCAAAAATATGCAACACTGTATATATGGATTTTACGTAATGAAATGAATATGTGAAATTTTTTTTTTTTTTTTCTTATTTTTTGCATAGAAATATTTTTATTTTATATTACTATTTTATTATTAATATATATGTAAATATACATATATCTATTTCTTTTTTCCTTTTAGGGTCCTTCATATGCTTCCCTCAATTTTAAGCGAAGAAATATGCTCATTAAACACAAAAGGAGAAAAGCTAGCCTTTTCCATATTTTTCTACGTAGATAATATAAGTAACCCATATAATATCACGCAAATGGAATATGATGGTTATGAAAAGAAACCACATTTTATAGAAATTAAAAAAACATTGATTAGAAGTAAATATAAATTAAATTATGATATGGTTGAAGATTATATAGAAGATATATATATAAATATAAAGGAAAAGGATAAAGATATTAACACTATTGAAGAGGTAATATTAATTAATGGGAATATATCATTAAGCTATTTTATATATAATTTTGATGATATATGTAAAAAGTATAATATATCTGAAAAAATTGGTGGTGATATATTCAGATTATATTTATTATCAAAAATGTTGAAACAAAAAACAAAGAGGAAAAATATATATCAAAAATATTCCTTATTATTTTCTTTAAATAATAATAAAAAGAATAACTCGGAAAAAATACTTCCATTAAGTATAGAACAATTAAGTAATAAATATTTATCGAAAATAAGAAATACTAATGATATTAATAATAAGAATAATATGTATAAAAGTTTTAATCAATTTTTAATAGATGAAGGTTATTATAATTTATTAGAACCTATGAATTTAAAAAACGTGGATATTGAAATATTAGAATATAAAAAGAGGAGTCATATGTTAATTGAAGAAATGATGATACTTACTAATTTTTTAGTAGCAAATGTTATATCTATTAATAATAAGTTAGGTATATTAAGAATACATGAAGATACATCTGAAGACATTAAAAAAAATTTATTAAAAATAATAGATTATCAAACATATAATAAAATTAATACAATGATAAATATCGAAAATAATAATATTAATGATATTTTATTAGTTAGTCAAAAAGTATTGAACGAAAATCAGTTCTTATGTTTACAATATAATTTATTAAAATATTATAAAGAAGCTATATATATACCAACCGTAGAAGGACAAAATAACACAACCCATTTTGGACTTGTTCTGAACAAATATATTCATTTTACTTCACCAATAAGAAGATATATAGATATAGTAATTCACCGAATTTTACAAAGTTTAATTGATCAAGATAATGTTGGGAATTACAAATATGATATGTTAAAAAATATATGTGACCAGTGTAATTATCAAAAGAAAAAATCAGACGAGGCACAAATTCATATGAAAAATTATTTCTTAAATAAATATTTAATATATTTGAATGATATATATAAAAGAGTAATGCAAAACCATCGTATGAATGGTTATTATAGTGTGCACGGAAATAATGAAAATAATATTGATGAGAATAATAATAAGATATATAATAATATTGATGAGAATAATAATAAGATATATAATATTGATGAGAATAATAATAAGATATATAATAATATTGATGAGAATAATAATAAGATATATAATAATATTGATGAGAATAATAATAAGATATATAATAATATTGATGAGAATAATAATAAGATATATAATAATATTGATGAGAATAATAATAAGATATATAATAATATTGATGAGAATAATAATAAGATATATAATAATATTGATGAGAATAATAATAAGATATATAATATTGATGAGAAGAATAATCAAATAAGTAATAATTATATCCATTTGGAGGATGAAAATAAAAAGTTATATAATCCTTCAAATAAAAACGTACAAAGAAGAGATCACATAAGTTTATCAACTTATAAAGAAATTTTATATATGTCCAACTATATGCCTATTAAAAAATATTTTTATTTAAACAATGGTATTATAAGTTTTTTAACAGAAGCATATATCCAAGAAATAATTATTACGAAAAGTATAAGAGAAAATATATGTATAAATATAGTAAAAGAAAATTATATTTCTATTAATGAAAATTATAGTAATGAAATAATTCCATATACTTGTTTTATATGTAATGATTATCCCCATAAAGATATAGAAAAAGATTATATTCGTAATGATAATTTAAATAATGACAATTCATTATTTAATTCGCAAATGGATAATAATGAAAATGAAACTAATGTAGAAACATTATTTAAAAAATCTATAAATGAAAATAATAAATTAAAAAATGCTATTGTATTTTATGTACCAATATTGGAGATAGAGAAATCTATAAGTGATAATTTATTAAGCCTAAAATTTCACTTTTTAATTATTTCTTATAAGGAAAAAATATATATTTACAATATACTAAAAGGTGTATTATATGAAATGTGTAATAATATTTTATTATGTAGAAATGAAAAAAATAATAATGATATATATGATGATGACATTAATTTAGAAGATGAATATAAAAAAAATAAAGAATTGTATGATATTTTTGAAAAGATTAAACATATTCAATTGGATATAAAATATAAAATGGAAAGTGTTGAAAATAAAAAAGATTTTCAAAATGTATATGATGGTTTATATATTCATGATGTACTTATTGAAAAAAATAAAAATGAAAAAGACGAGGAAAATAAATCAAACATATTGACATATAAAAAAAATACTACCATTAATAACATATCAAATGAACAAAATTATATAAATAATGTGGAAAATGATGAAAGTGAATATTTAAAATGTTTAAATGATAAAAAATTAGAATATAAATATTATAATAGTTATGAAAAATTAAGTAGATTTCAAAAAAATAAAGTTTTTATAATACCGGGAAGCCAAATGTGGACATTACGCCTAATTTGAAATAGGAAAGGAATTTTTTCATTATAAAAATATATATATATATATATATATATATATATATATATGTATACATATATTTTTACTTTTATTATTTAGAAAAAAATATATCATATGGATAAATATGTTCCCAATTCTTTAATTTTAATTTGATTTATTTTATTTATTAATTTTTTTTTTTTTTTTTTTGTGTATGTATGTGTGTGTGTCATATGTTATACGCTTCATTTATTTTTTTTTTCTTTTTTATTATATGTAACTTTTAAATAAATATCCATAATCTATAACAAATATATATAGTAATATATTTCATATATGTATTATAATATTTGTCTTTTCATTATTTTTATTTATAATTAAATCTATATTTTAAGAATTAATATAAACTCTCATATTTAATTATAAATTTTTGAATCATATTTTTTTAACATAAAAATAGTTATTTATTAAAATATCATTTATTTATACAAATGTTTTTAAATATATTTCATAGAAAAAATAAATAAATAATAATAATAATAATAAAATATATGAATGCGCATAATTAATTTATTAAAGGTAGCTAGCTTTTTTTTTTTTTTTTTTTTTTTTTTTCTTTAATTGAAAAATAATATAAATCATGTGACAGTTATAATAAAATTGTAATTTACACTATTCAAAAGACTTCTTTTATTATTATATATATATATATATATATATACATATAGGAACTATAATTAATATATCATCATTTATTATAATATATATTTGTGTATTTATCAATTTTTAATTAAAGTCTTTTAACCTTAATATATGAATAATTTTATTTAAGGATCAAATGGAATATATATATATATATATATATATATATATATATTATATTGTGAGTACATATTTTTTTTTAATAATCAAGAAAAATAAATGTTGAATATCCATTCTTAATGGTATTTTAAAGAAATAGTATTACATATATATATAAATATTTTTCATATTATTCTATTTTTTTAAAAATGTGATAAACTAATTTTTATCGCAACTTTATTTTAAATTATAGAACAAATCGAAATATAAATGTATTCTTTTTAATTATATTTAATGTTTCTTTTTTGTTTTTGGTATATTTCATTATTTTTTAAAAAAAAATTATATATATTAATTTTTTAAAATAATATTTTATGTTTTCATATTTTTCAAAAATATTTTATGTATATAAAAATGTTATTATATATATATAAAATATACTTAATATATTTTTTTTAAATATATTATTGGAGGCCTTTATAAAATCAATATAATTTGTTTTATATATAAGGAATATATATAAAATACATTTATATATATTATATATTTATAATATAAAACATACATATATTATATATATATATATATAATATAAATATATATATTATATATATATTATATATTTTTAAAATATTGATCATACAATATATGGATATATTATATTTTTTAAAATTATTATTAATTTATATAAAAGTAATGTAGATAATAATAATAAATATTTTTTTATATGAAATATATAAAATGTATATATTATATAAATGTTTCAATTTTTTTATTAAAATTTATTTCATTTTATTTTATTTTTTATTATGTTTTATTTTTATTTTGTTTATATAAAATAAAAAATATATTATGAAAGAATTCTTTTATTGAATATCATTTTTGATATATTTAAAATATTATATTATATATATATATATATATATATAATATATTTATTTATTTATAATATATTCATATTTATTTATTTTCATATGACATTAAAACTATGCAAATATGAATTTATAATGTTTCTCATATTTTATGATATATATGGGATACATAAAATAAAAAAATAATAGAAATATATGTATAATATAAATATAAAAAGGAAAATGATTTTAATATGAATGTATAAATATACAATATATTTTTTAATGTTTGAATTTTATTTTGTATTGTATTAATTTTAAGTGATATTGATCAAATTGACCATTTAACAATTATATATATTTATACATATATATATTATATATATATATATATATATATGTATTTTTTTTTTTATTTTTTTTTATTTTATTTATCTTCCTTTTTTTTTTTTTTTAAGAAATGCCACTTAATTTAGATATAAAGAAGAAATTAAATTCACGGATTGGTAAAGTGAAATGTGTTGATATTCATGAGAGTGAGAATTGGATATTAGCTTCGTTATATAGTGGTAAGTTAGTTATATTTGATTATGTGAATCAGAATACAATAAAGAATATTGAGGTTTCTGTATTTCCTATAAGATGTGCTAAATTTATTGAGAAAAAACAATGGATAATATGTGGTGGTGATGATATGACTATAAGAGTTTATAATTATAATACTTTTGAAAAAATAAAATCTTTTGAAGATCATACAGATTATATTAGATATATTGAAGTTCATCAGACTTTACCTTATATATTAACAAGTTCAGATGATATGACTATAAAATTATATGATTATGAAAATAATTTTGAGAAATTATGTTCGTTTGAAAATCATATTCATTATGTTATGATGTGTAAATTTAATCCTAAAGATACATATATATTTGCTTCAGCTTCTTTAGATAAAACTATTAAAATATGGGGTGTACAAAACAATACATCTGTAGTAACAAAACCTCATTTTACTTTATCTGGTCACGCCAAAGGTGTTAATTGTATTGATTATTCATGTTCTGGAGAAACATCTTATATTATTAGTGGTAGTGATGACAAAACTATTCGTATATGGGATTATCATACAAAGCAATGTATACAAGTATTAAGTGGTCATACACAAAATATATCTTGTGTAATATATCATAGTAATTTGCCAATTATACTTTCTTCATCTGAAGATTGTAATGTAAAAATATGGAATAGTTCAATGTTTAAATTAGAAAGCACATTAAATTATAATATGGATAGATGTTGGTCCTTATGCGCTAAAAAGACAAAGAATGATTTATGTATAGGTTATGATGAAGGTTTAGTTGTTATACAAATAGGTTCAGATGTTCCTATATATACAATGTTTAAAAATAAAATTATATATATAAAAAATACAGATATATTTATTATTAATTTACAAAATGTACAAGAAGAAAATTATAATGACGGGGACATATATAAAGTAAATAAAAAAGAATTAGGAAATTGTGATTTTTATCCAACTAATGTATCATTCCATCCAAGTGGAAGATTTATATGTGTAAATGGGCATCATGAATTTAATATATATACATCTCAAGTATTAAGAAATAAAGCATATGGAAAAAGCTCTTTTTTTGTATGGTCTCATACAGGAGATTATGCTATAAAAGATGAGGGGAATAAAGTAAGTATATATAAAGACTTTACATCTCATCATACCTTTCAAACACCGTATACCATAACGCAATTATTTGGAGGATACTTATTAGGTGTTAAATCAAATAATTTCATTTGTTTTTATGATTGGAGTGATTATTCTTTAATAAGAAAAATTGACATTAATGTGAAAAATGTGTTCTGGAATGATTCTGGTACATATGTAGCTTTATCAACAGAAGATAGTATATATATATTAAATTATTTGAATTCTGATGGAAACTTATCAAAAGATAATATGAACAAAAATAATGATACCATAAATAATAATAATAATAATAATAATGGAAATATTGAATTGATTGGGGTACAAAATAGAAATATAAATCATCCACAACATGAAGAAAATAAAATGGATGAAGAAAATTATTTCCATTTAGAAAGTGAAATTAATGAATCAATAGAAAGTGGTATATGGATATATGATAGTTTTCTTTATATATCGAAAAATTTAAGATTGTATATTTATACTAAGAAATTTATTGATATATATGCATATATTGATAAATATTTATATATTTGTGGTTATGTATATGAATATGATCGTATATTTTTATTAGATAAAAATTTTAATTTTTATAGTTTCTTTTTACCAATAACATATTTACAATATCAGAAATATATAATGGGTCAAGATTTTATAGCAGCAGATAATATTATTAAAAATATACCAGAATCTTTATATAATAAATTAAGTTTATTCTTAGAAAAAATGGGATATAAAAATAAAGCATTAAATATTTGTAATGATTTAGAAAAGAAATTTGAACTATCTTTATCAATTGGAAATTTACAATTATGTGTAGATATCATTAATGAATTAGAAAGAAAAGAAAATGATTCATTTGTACATAATAAATATAAAAAATTAGGAGATACCGCTTTAGTATATAATGATATACCTATGGCTATATATTGTTATAAAAAAACAAATGACTTTTCTTCATTATTAATAATTTTATCAACACTTGGTGATAAAATAGGAATAGAAGAATTAGGACAAATGTGCTTAAATCACCAAAAATTTAATATTGCTTTTATTTGTTATTTTTTACTACATAAAATTAATAAATGTGTAGATATCTTATTATCTAATAATAATTTTGCTTATGCTGCATTCTTTTCAAGAGTATACAAACCATCCTTACTACCAACCATATTAAAGAAATGGAAAGAACACTTAAATAAAGTCTATCCTAATATACCAATCAATTTGTTAAATCCTGAAGAAAATCCTGAATATTTCCCTGATTATGATAAAGCGGTTGAATGTGAAAAAATATTTGATAAAGTGAATACTATTGGAAGTACCAAAAATTATAATACTTTAAAAAAATTAATTGATCTAAATATTGTTGAAGAAATAAAAGAAATCGGATATGATAAGGTTGAAGATATTTTTATTAAACAATTTAATGAAGAGTTAGAAAAAGATATTCAAAATTTTGATCAAAATGGTAAAATTTTATTAACGGAAGAAAGCAAAAATAAAAACGTGAATCAGAAGGATGATAATAAGGAAAATAATAAGGATGAAAATAAGGAAAATAATAAGGATGATAATAAGGAAAATAATAAGGATGATAATAAGGAAAATAATAAGGAAGATAATAAGGAAGATGATAAATTCTGTAAAATGGAGGATACTGAATTATTAAGTAATATACAAATTCAAGAAGACAATAAGAATATTAATTCATATTCAATAAATTCCAATCAAAGTATGGATGAGGAATTATTATAAGGCGAAGCAATGAAAATAAGAAGAGAGTATAATTTAGTGACATAAGAAAAAAGAAATAATTGAGTGTATGATAATATATTATTTTCTAAGAAATAATAACACATTTATAATATATACATTTTAATAGTTATATGTTTGTATTTTATGTTATTTTTTTTTTTTTTATTTCATTTTTATTTTTTTTATTTTTTATTATTCTATATTTTAAAAAAAAAAAGATTCCAATTTTTTGTAATTTTTTTTTTTTTTTTTTTTTTTTTGTTTTTTCAAAACTGATAATATAAAAATTTATTCATATGTGAGAAAAACCCATTAATTATTATATAAATATATGTACATAAAATTTTACATTTATTTCTAATATATTTTATTT
>NC_033654.1:200805-208315 GCF_001601855.1 Plasmodium reichenowi | reverse complement strand
AAAAAAAAAAAAAAAAAAAAAAAAAAAAAAAAAATTAAAAATTAAAACAAAATAAAATAAAATAAAATAAATAAATTAATAATATATGTTATATTTTTTAATAATATACATATGTAAAAATAAACGCATTTTAAAAGATAAATGGATATATGTATATAAATTATATTTTATATATAATATTGTTGATTATTATCTATTCCAATTTATTAATTCGTTCTCTAAAGACGATAAGGCCTCCTAAAAAAAAAAAAAAAATTTTTTAAATAAATAAGTAAATGTGTTAAAATTGATGTACACATATATATATATATATATATATATATACATATTCCATGTACTAATTGATATAAACTTACGTTAATATACTGTGGTCCTTTCAACATTTTTTGTACAACATCTGGTTTATTCATTAACAAGTTAGCTAACTGTTAAAAGAAAAATTTATACATACATATATATATATATATATAATACATATATTCATATTCATATTCATTTTTGAGGTATACAAAAATAATGTATATATATATTTTTTTATTTTATATATTTGTTTTTATATATATTTATTTATTACGTCTTTATTTTTAAGTAGAATTTTTTGGATGCCCTCATCAAAAATTTTAACAAATTCATTTATTGAGCTGTTATTGTTATACGAAATATTATCTGATGAAAATGCAGAATTTATATTTGTATTTGTATTAGCATAATCATTAGAATTGTTATAAGGAAACATTATAGGTGGTATAATATTTTGTGAATTATTTAAATTAGGTAATATAGGTGGTATGATAGGAGGCAATTTTAATTCATTTATGTTTGATTGATGAAATAATTCAGATAATGGTAATATATTAAAATTTTGATTTGAATTATTTATAATATGATCTTGATCCATATTATTATATGGTTCTGTATTGTTTAATTGGTTTGGATAATTATTATTTAAAAATTTGGTGTTGATCATATTTTTATTTGATGTTGTATTAAATTTTATATATATTGGAATATTATCATGACTATCATATTTAAATGTTATGATAATATCATATTTTTTTATTTCACTATCTTGAAATATACTAGCTGGATAAATAAAATCACTTTTATTAATTTGATAATTTTCTTGAACATTTTCAAACTTTTTAAAGAATGAAAAAATATCATCTAAAGAACTATCTAATGATTCATCCATATTATTATTATTATTATTATTATTGTTATTATTATTATTATTATTATTATTATTATTATTATTATTATTATTATTATTGTTGTTGTTGTTGTTGTTATTATTAATATTACTGCTGTTGAGTAATAAATTCAGACTTTCAAACTGTTCCATGATGCGCCTTTGTTTTGAATTTTTAAAATTGTTATCATTCTTCATTGTTTGTATATTCATTTGTTCATTTATAACATTATTATAATATTGCTGTGAAGACATATTTGCATCAATATTAAGTAGATTTCTTATATTTTCTATTTCTAATTTTTTATTATTTTTATACGGTTCCTTCTGCATATTATTATTAGAATAATATTCAAAGGGATCTTTTATATTTTGTTTTGCATCTTTCACATTTATATTATTATCAAATGGTGGTTCATCATATGTAAATTTGTTTGTTCTTTTTGTTGAAAATTTGGATGGTTTATAATTCTTTTCATTGCTTTTTCTGTCATACGTGTGACGATCCGAAGGATTATAATTATGTCTCTCATAGTTATTTTTATTTATTAAAGGATCATTTATATGTGGAGAAACGTTACCATATTTTTCATTCTGAAATTGTTTTGTGGGAAGGCTGGATGGTGAATATCTACCATCTGGACTATATTTATTAGGAATCATACTATTGTTATTATAATAATTATCATTAATATATTTATTATTATTATTATTATTACTGTGAGCATTTTTTTTATTTATGGATGATGGTGTATTTATTGGACCATACTGAGGAAAGGGTTGCCTATTTGTTGATGCCTCGTTTGAATTATGTCTATTATTCATATTATATTTATTCATATAGTTTGGAGAATCCATGGAATGATCTCCCATCCTTGTATAATTTTGTGAATGAAAATTTTTGTTCATATGATTATACGAACTAGCCATACCATCATTGTATATATCTCTGTTTAAATGTTCATTATTAATATTATTATTTTTTCTATCATTGGAATATATACAATTATAATCCGTGCCATACATATTATGAGACAAAATATTATTATTAATCATAGGGTTAGAATGAATTCTATTATTATTATTATTATTATCACTATGGGGACGAATCAAGTTATCGCTACTTAAATTGATTAATAGATTTTCTGTTTTTTTTTTTATTTCTGTACTATTTTTTAGAGCACTAAATTTTTTAATTTTACCTTCAATTTTGGCTTTTTTATATTCCAAATGCCTTTTTTTTTTTTTTTCATATTCTTCATTTATATTATCAATAATTTCAAGCATGATATTTTTATTTTCATTTTTTGAAACAGAATTGGCTGATTTTTTATTTGATTTTGGTTTAGTACCATTTAAAATGTTTATATGCTGATTTGTTGTAGCATTAATCATATTAGATATAAAATTATTATTATTATTATTATTATTATTTGCATTTTCTTTTTGTGCTTCTTCTATATCTTTTTCTACTTTGTTAATATTTACAATTTCTATTTGTCCATTCTGATCATTTTGATTTTCATTATTATTATTATTATTATTATTATTATTATTATTATTATTATTATTATTATTGTTATTATTATTTAAAGCTTGGTCTCTTATTAATTTCCATTTATTTATTAATTCTTTTGCTAGTTGTATAACTTTGTTATTATCTGTGACGTAATCCAAATTATTTTGTTCATCTATTTTATTCCTTGCTATGAAATTTATAGGTATGCCGATAAGGGTTGTTTTTAAATGATTGAGATTAATATTTAAATTTTTCAAAAAGTTCAATAATATAATTAATAAAGGTATATTTTTTTTTATAATCTTTTTCTCAGCAATATTATGTAAAAGATTTTTTATACATAATAATCCATTTTGTTGTAAAAAATTTTCATACATTATATAATCATTAGATACATCTAAAATAAAGAGGAAAAAATATTTGATATTAATATAGGAATTTTCATTTTGTATTAACGTAATAACTTTATCCATATATTGAATATCTTTAAAATTTTCAATTTTATTTTCTAATATCTTTAACATGGTTGCCTTACATTCGATTTCTATTGTTTCATTGTTATATTTTTCACTATTCTTCTTTATAATATTTTGATATTTATTTTTTACAAACCTTAAATATATTATAATTTTTGTCTTATGGTTTTTAAAATATGGATGTAACATATATAACGAATTCAATAAATTTATATGTATAGGTTTGTCGTCAAATAAGTATGGAATAATTTTCATCTTATTAGCAAAATACCATGAATCAAGCATAGTAATTTCTTCTTTATTTAATCCTTCAATATTATGTTGAGCATTTGAATTTTCAACAATATTAAGAGTAGTCTTTAATTCGGATATAATTTCTTTATTATTTTTTTTTTTTATATTTTCATTATTTATATTTATATTACCATCTTCACAAATATTTATTCTTTTATTGTCATCACTGTTATCTTGGGGTAAGATACTATTCAATTTATTATTATTATTGTTAAGTTTTAGAATATTATTTGTATCATCTTTTGTTTTATAATCATTATTTATTATATCTACATGTTTTTCATCTTCTTCATTATTATTACTAGAATTATAATTATAAACAACATCTATATTATCTCCATTCTTTAAGGGACCATCTAATGATAAACTATTTTTCCCCTCATCATTTTCTTGAGAAATTTCCATATTTTCTGCATCTGATATTTTACTTTTTTTTTTTGTTCTTTTTATAAATTCTTTAGGTTTGTGATTTTCACCAGATATAGCTATATCTGTGGACGTATTTATCATCTCATCATTACTTGTATTTTTTTTTTGAACTACATTTTGTTTCCTTTTTTTATTATAAATTTCATTGACATTGATGTTCTCTATTGAAATATTTTCCATTGTTCATACTTTTTTTCTCCATATACATTTTAAGATAAAATATATAAACAAATATATATAAAGATATATTTATATATATTTTTTACGTTCTTTTTTCATATTATAATTTCCTTTTTTTAATTTATAAGTTATATTAGAATATTAATTTTGTTCTGTTTCATGTCAAATTTTTATTTTTAATAAAATATTAAAAAAAAGAATATATATATATATATATATATATATATACACAATTTAAGAATTAAGTCAGTTAAAAATGTTCAAATATTAAATAGAGAAAAAATTTTATAATATTCAGACATACAAAAAATATTATATCTTGGTTGTCAAGAAAAGAAAAAAAAAAAAAAAAAATTTATATATTTATTAAAATACACCATAATGGTAAAAAAAAAAAAAAAAAAAAAATTATATGAACAAAAATAAAATAATATATATATATATTATATATATATATATAATTTTTTGATTAATTGTTCACATAATTGTTCTTATATATATACTTATAAACACAGAATCGGAAATATTTTATTACCCCCGACATCTTTTTTCTTCGAATCCTTACTTTATGTGTATTCACTTGGTTATATTATAATATTATGGATTGCTAAAGTAAAAGCTATAATATTTACATATATTTTATTTTTCAAAGTATCTGCTTTTCTGAAGGGTAATAAAAAAAATGAACTCGTATACAAATTTTCTGCTCTTTTTTTTTTTTTATGAAACTAAAATTATTTCAAATTTATATAATTAAAATAGCTATAAAAAATTGTAATAATATTCTTAAACTTTCGTAGTAGTATATAATATATAAATATATATTTGGATATATCTTTGGTACAGGAAAATATACTGAGCTTTAAAAGTTCTATTTTTTTATATAATAATATTTTTATAAATATTCTTCATAATAATCCTTTTCATTTCTTTCGATTTCTCTTATATATATATTATAATATTATATAAATTCAAAGATTTAAAATATTATTTTAAAATTATGGATCTATTACGTTTATACCATTTTATAAATTAAAATGTAACATCTTTTATTTTTAAATATATAAATTATTTAAAAGAATAAATAATATAATATAATATTATAAATATATATTTATATATTAATATAAAAATGATTATATATATGTATATATATATATATATATTAGAATAAATTATTAATGAAATTTTTATTCTAAAATTTAATAATATAAATTATATATATATATTAAATATATGTGGCTATTTTTTTTTTTTCTTCTATTGTTTTTATAGGTAAATTTGTAATTATAATATATGAAAAAATGACATTCAACATATAAAAGTATAATTAAAAATATATATATATATATATTATATATTATATATATATAATATTAATAAGTAAAATATTATTTTATATATATTTTAAATAAGGTCATTTACTTATACGTAAATAAAATATATAATATATATATAATATAATAATATATAATAAATTATTACCGTATGGGCTTAAAAAAAAAAAAAGTAATAATACTCAACAAATAAATAAAAATAAGATATTACTAGTAAAAGGGAAATTTTATATTATTTAAAAAATAAAAAAAAAATTCTTCACTTTTGAACAATTTATATATATAAATTTTTTCTGTTATAATACATTATAAAAAGAAGGAAAAAATAATACAATATAATAAAATAAATAATATAAATATAATATTATTATATATTGTTTTTTTTTTTTTTTTTTTTTGTGTAAATTTATATTATGCGAAATTAAAAATGAACAGAAAATAAATTTTGCTAAGGGAATATATTAAATATTTCTTTATCTATATATTACAATACAAATGTAATTATAAAATAAAATAAATAAATAAATAAATATACAAATGATCATATATATTTAAAATGATTTATTCTTTAAAATATTAAGCTTTTCAATTTATTTATATTCACGTATTCAAATTTTTTTTTTTATTAGTCTTAAAAGGAGAAATATTTTAAATGGTTCATACTTAAAAGAAATTATAATTTTAATTTATACAAAGCTGACGTCTTTTTTTTATTTTTATATATTATAATAATAATATTGATATGTATTATATATATATATTATATATGTGCAATTTTTTTTTTTTTTTTTATATTGTATAAAAATAAAATATTAATTATAAAATGTAAATGGGTTGTTCAAATAGTAAATATTTAGCCCACCATTAATTCGCTATTTAAAATATTATGTATATATGTAATGAAATATAATTAAACATGTGTATATTTTGGAGTAAATAAAAAATGGTTTGACATATATATATATATATATATTTAATTTCTTATTATATATTATTATAATTTTATATTCACATTTAATAAAGAAAATAGAAAGAAGTTTCATAATTTTAAATTATAAAATGAGTGACCAAATAAATGTCAAACATAAAATAGGAGATACTTGCCGAAAGCTGTATTCATATTTTAAAACAATTAATAATACATCTACTTTTATTCAAAATGGTATAAATTATATAAAAAAATAAATATATTATTTCTTAATAAAATATATATATTTATTTATGTATGTATGTTTATTTATAATAAAGTTGTAAATTATAACATGTATATAATAGTAATTATTTATAACTTAGATTAAGTATTTATAATATAAAAGCAAAATTATTTTAATATATGAACGATAGTTATTTATAATCGATTTATTTATAATTTAGGTACTCTAACTCCCTCAGAATTTGTTGATTCTGGAGACTTTTTAGTCTATAAATTTAAAACATGGGAATGGTGAAAAAAAAAAAAAAGAAAAAAAAAAAAGAAAAAAAAAAAAGAAAAATGAGTAAAATTTATGTAGATATGGGAATAATATTATAGGAGCAAATTTTTATGTCGTTGTGAAAGATATTGATATATTTATTTTGTATATCCATATATAAATTATTCATTATTTTTTAGGCAAGAAGCTGATAAAGATAGGGCAGTACCATATTTACCAGAAAACAAACAATTTTTAATTACCAAAAATGTTCCATGTAAACAGCGCATAAAAGACCTTAATAATATAGTCCACGATTTGGTAATATACCAAAATATATATATATATATATATATATATATATATATATATATATATATATATATATATATTTATTTATTTATTTATATATTTATATGTATAATTTAATTTTATTAACCTTTTTATCTTAAATAGAAAATTGTAGATAATGATTGGTTACTCCCAAGTTATGAAGAAGATAACAATCCCACAGATATATATGAATGTAATAATAAAAAATAATAATAAATAATATGTTATTCACCATATTACAATAATATATATCTATTACTTCATCAAAATACCTTTTGAATAAGTATATTAAATATTATAATTTATACATCTTTATAAAATAATTATGTTTTTTTTTTTTT
>NC_033654.1:185805-190805 GCF_001601855.1 Plasmodium reichenowi | reverse complement strand
ATGAAAAAAACGATAAAAAAGAAGAAAAAACTTTTTGCTATACTTTTGTGTTATAATTTTTTTTTTTTTCTTATGTATAATTAATTGCCCCATTTTTTTTCGTTCATTATAATTTGTTTTTTATGTTTTTTTGTTTTGTTTTGTTTTGTTCTGTTTTGTTTTTTCGTGTTAACCAAAACTTTTATAATTTTTTTCTTTAAAAAAAAATACATACATACATATGTATTATATGTATATATATAAATATATATATGTTTAATGTGATTTAGATTTTTAAGATTTTAGTATTTTTATTTAATTATTTTTTACAATTTTTTTGTTTGTGTTTTAACAAAAGAATACGTTATATAATAATGCATATACATTATCTATGCTTTAATTTTTAGTAATTGTTAATTTTTAATTATATTTATATATATATATAATATATATTTATGTTCATATGATATATTGTAATAATATATTTATAATATGAATACTATAATTTTTTAATATTTGGTTTTAGATTTGATTTGATTTAATTTAATAAAAAAAAAAAAAAATAAAAAAAATAATAATTAAAAATATATAATATTATATATAATAATATATATATTAAATAATACGACCAACATAATAAAAATAATATTATAGGTAAAAAAAGGAAAATTACACAATAACAATATGTACGTGTATATTAATATATATATATATATATATATATATATATATATATATATATATATATACGAACTTATATTTAAATTATATTCATTTGTCTTTTCCTTTTTTTTAGGATGATATAGTTAAAAAATATGCGTAGTAAGCATTTAGTAACATTATTTATTATAACTTTTTTATCATTTTCAACCGTCAAGGGTAATATATTTTTTTTTTTAATAAAAAAAGTACACTGTTTCAAAATGATTGTACGAGTGCATTGATAGTTGAGTATATAATATATATATATATATTTATATATATTCATGTGTTATTTTATTTTATTTTATTTTTTTTTAGTTTGGGGAAAAGATGTATTCGCCGGTTTTGTAACAAAGAAATTAAAAACCCTTTTAGACTGTAATTTTGCTCTTTATTATAATTTTAAAGGAAATGGCCCAGACGCTGGAGTAAGAGAAATTGAAATGAATAAAAGAATGAAATGATGCATATTATGGACATACATATATATGTTATTTTATTTTTTTTTTTCTTTTTTAATAAATTATTATATTGACTGTACTTCTAAAGGTGTACTTTTTTTTTATTTTTATATATGTGTACATAAAAAAAAAAAAAAACGTGACCATAAATATTTTTATATATATGTACATAAAATTTATTCTTTTTGTGTACTCCTTTTATTTTATGTATATATTTAATATGAATTCATTATTTAATATATTTAGAACATCGTAATATTAAAATGTATATTTGTATGTAAATTTTATATGTCTTTATTTATTTATTTTATTTTATTTTATTTTATTTTATTTATTTATTTATTTTATTTTATTTTATTTTATTTATTTATTTATTTATTTTTATTATTTTATTATAGTCCTTTTTAGATTTTGTGGATGAACCTGAACAATTTTACTGGTTCGTGGAACATTTTTTGTCTGTGAAATTTCGAGTTCCAAAGCATCTTAAAGATAAAAACATTCATAATTTTACACCTTGCTTAAATAGATCATGGGTATCTGAATTTTTAAAAGAATATGAAGAGCCATTTGTAAATCCTGTTATGAAATTTCTAGATAAAGAGCAAAGATTATTTTTTACATATAACTTTGGAGATGTAGAACCACAAGGTAAATATACATATTTCCCAGTTAAGGAATTTCACAAATATTGTATACTACCTCCCTTAATAAAAACTAATATAAAAGATGGTGAAAGTGGAGAATTTTTAAAATATCAATTAAATAAAGAAGAATATAAAGTTTTTCTTTCTTCGGTTGGTTCCCAAATGACAGCTATAAAAAATTTATATTCAACAGTTGAAGATGAACAAAGAAAACAATTATTAAAAGTTATCATAGAAAATGAAAGTACAAATGATATATCTGTTCAATGCCCAACTTATAACATAAAATTACATTATACTAAAGAATGTGCTAATAGTAATAATATATTAAAATGTATTGATGACTTTCTTAGAAAAACATGTGAAAAGAAAACAGAAAGTAAACACCCTTCTGCAGACTTATGTGACCACTTACAATTCCTTTTTGAATCATTAAAGAATCCTTACTTGGATAATTTTAAAAAATTTATGACTAACAATGATTTTACTTTAATCAAACCTCAATCAGTATGGAATGTACCTATATTCGATATATATAAACCAAAAAATTATTTAGATAGTGTCCAAAATTTAGATACAGAATGTTTTAAGAAATTAAATAGCAAAAATTTGATCTTCTTATCATTCCATGATGATATACCTAACAATCCATATTACAAAGTTGAACTTCAAGAAATTGTTAAATTGAGTACCTACACATATAGCATATTTGGTAATATATCATATATATAAAATATATATATATATATATATATACCCAAATATGTTTTATCAAAATATATATTTGTGTATCTCTTTATCATCATAGTAAAAATATTTATTTGTTTATTTAATTATTATTTTATTATATTTTTTTTTATGTTTTGTTTCTTCCTTTTTGTAGATAAATTGTATAATTTCTTCTTCGTTTTTAAAAAAAGTGGAGCTCCCATTAGTCCAGTGTCAGGTATGCTAAAGGAAAAGAATAATTAAATAATACATGATGAAATAAATAAGAAAATACAAAATAAAATATTTGTGAAACCTAGAGATGCTTTAATAAAAGGATGCTATGGTTGATATTTATATATTTATATATATTTATTTATTTATTTTAATTTTTTTTCCTTCAGTTAAAGAATTGAGCCACAATATCACCGATTTTAGCTTTAAAGAGGATAACAGTGAAAGTAAGAAAAGAAATTATTAGTAAATATATTTATTTATTTGTATAATATAATATATGGATGTACTAATTTATTTCGTGAATATATTTTATATAAAAATAAATGAATAAATAAATAAATAACTATATATATATATATACATACATACATATTTATATATATACTTATACATATTTTTTTTATGTTAATTTTTTTTAAAATTTTTAGTTCAGTGCCAAAATGTAAGAAAGAGTTTAGATTTAGAAGTCGATGTAGAAACAATGAAAGGTATTGCTGCAGAAAAGTTATGTAAGATCATTGAAAAATTTATTCTTACAAAAGATGATTCAGTTAAACCAGAAAAGAGTGATATACACAGAGGTTTCCGTATCTTATGTATATTAATATCTACTCATGTGGAGGCTTATAACATAGTTAGACAATTATTAAATATGGAAAGTATGATATCATTAACAAGATATACTTCATTATATATCCATAAATTTTTTAAGAGTGTAACATTATTAAAAGGAAACTTTTTATATAAAAACAATAAGGCTATAAAATATTCACGTGCTTGTAGTAAAGCTTCATTACACGTTCCATCCGTTTTATACAGAAGAAATATATATATTCCTGAAACATTCTTATCATTATATTTAGGATTATCAAATTTAGTATCTTCAAATCCTAGTAGTCCATTTTTTGAATATGCAATTATAGAATTTTTAGTAACTTATTACAATAAGGGTTCTGAAAAATTCGTTCTTTATTTTATATCTATTATATCAGTATTATATATTAACGAATATTATTATGAACAACTTTCATGTTTTTATCCAAAAGAATTTGAATTAATAAAATCCAGAATGATACATCCAAATATAGTAGATCGTATATTAAAGGGTATAGATAACTTAATGAAAAGTACAAGATATGATAAAATGCGTACAATGTATTTGGATTTCGAAAGTTCCGATATTTTCTCCAGAGAAAAAGGTAAAAGAATTAATAAAATATCAGGAAAATAATTTGATGAAAAAAAAAAAAAAAAAAATAAATATATATATATATATATATATATTTATTTATTTATTTATTTATTTATATTTATTTTTATATTTATATTTATATTTATTTTTATATTTATTTATTTTTTTTTTTTTTTTTTTTCAGTTTTCACCGCCTTATACAACTTCGATAGCTTCATTAAGACCAATGAACAATTAAAGAAGAAGAACTTAGAAGAAATATCAGAAATACCTGTACAATTAGAAACATCTAATGATGGTATTGGATACAGAAAACAAGACGTTCTTTATGAAACTGATAAACCACAAACTATGGATGAAGCTTCATATGAAGAAACTGTAGATGAAGATGCTCATCATGTTAATGAAAAACAACACAGTGCCCACTTCTTAGATGCTATTTCAGAAGAAGACATATTACAAGAAAAAACCAAGGATCAAGATTTAGAAATAGAATTATACAAATATATGGGACCATTAAAAGAACAATCTAGAAGTACAAGTGCTGCATCTACTAGTGATGAATTATCAGGTTCTGAAGGTCCTTCTACTGAATCTACAAGTACAGGAAATCAAGGTGAAGATAAAACAACAGATAATACATACAAAGAAATGGAAGAATTGGAAGAAACTGAAGGAACTTCAAATCTTAAAAAAGGTTTAGAATTTTATAAATCTTCTCTAAAACTTGATCAATTAGATAAAGAAAAACCTAAAAAGAAAAAATCTAAAAGAAAAAAAAAGAGAGACAGTTCTAGTGACAGAATATTATTAGAAGAATCTAACACCTTTACTTCAGAAAATGAATTGTAAATTAAAAATTTAATCCTACATGTAGATTTTATTATATTACATCATGTAATCATATTATAGAATTTATTTTTAAGAAAAAAAAAAAAAAAAAAAAAAAAAAAAAAAAATAAATTTTTAAAATTTATAATTTTTTTTTTTTTTTTTTTTATTTTTTTTTTTTTTTTTTAAAAATATAAATTTTTTTTTTTTTTTTTTTTTTATTATTTTTATTTTTTTATATTT
>NC_033654.1:166947-185405 GCF_001601855.1 Plasmodium reichenowi | reverse complement strand
TTGTGAATACCTTATAATATTTATAAAAAAATAATTATATGATGGAGAGGAAAAATCAAGATTCTCAAATTTATAACACATACAAGTGGGTTCTGAATAAACTTAAATTTTCCTATAAAGAAGAAAATAATATTGATTACTTAATAGATAAAAATATTGAAGAGAAGAAAACTGTTGTTGAAAAGTTTCTATGTGATGAGGAAAATGATTTATTGTTGTTTAGTTTAGAAAATAACGAAATGGTTATTGCAAAGGAAGAGAATATAAAATTTGATCAGAAAATTGTTTATTTTTATAAGCATTTAAATAAAAATAGGAAAGATGATAAGAAAATATTATATGGAATATTATCTCCTAATATTTTGGATACGTTAAAATTAATGCTTAATAAGATAATATATCCACTGTTTATAAATAACAAATTGATTAATACAAACGTGTCTAGTGATGATATAAATAAATTTATGATGGAATTTAATACTTATATAAAAGAGTTAAATGAATTCATTTTAATATTAGAAGATATAAAGAAAGTAAAATTGCGAATGCAAATATATGATTCTGAAATTAATAATGATAAAAAAAAGGATGAAAATATATTAAATGATGAAGAATGGGAAGATAAAAATATTTCATCTTGTTCATCATCCATATCAACTATTAGAGAGTTTCAAAAGAAAGGAAATGAAAGTGAATATAAAATAAATAAGAAAAAGAATGAAACAGCACATTTAACAAAATATTTAAATATATTAGAAAACTTATTTAATGATATGCAAATGAAAATACAACAATATAAAACATCAAATTTAGATGTTGGTCCATTTATTGAAATACAATATTGGAGATATAAACATCGATATTTATTATTTATAATTGAAGAATTAAGAAGTAAAGAAATTAAAAGTATTATAAATAATATTAATATAAATAATACAAATAATGAAGAACAAAAATATACATATACCTTTGATATATTAAATAAATGGAGAGAATTAGAAACGAAAATTGAAAATGAATTTAATGAAAGTAAAGATAATATAAAATATCTAGAAAGTATAGAACAATTTATTTTATCTTTATATTTATGTAATGTAGAAAATATTATTGACAATATACCATCTCTCTTAAATTCAATTAAAATGATTTATTTAGTAGCACGTTTTTATAATACTCCAAATAAGCTTAACAATTTATTTATAAAAATAACCAATCAGATGATTATTAAATGTAAGGAGGAAATTTATTGTGCCAAAAAAAAAAAAATCAGAAGAATAAAAAGGAAACAAAATAAAAGTAAAAATAAAAGAAATGAGGAAAGAAGTAGACGTGATATGGATGGAGAAAATAATGAAGATATGGAGGATAATTTATATGAAAAAAATGATGGAAAAAATTATTCAACCCAAAAAAATAAAGATAATAATAACAACAATAATAAGGATTATGATAATGATAATAATAATGTTAATGATGATGATAATAATAGTGATAATAATGGTGATAATAATGGTGATAATAATAGCGATAATAGTAATGATAATGAAAGTTATAATTATGATGATGATGATGATGATGAATACTATGAAGTGGATGAACAGGAGGAAGATCATTTTAATGGTTTCACAAAAGAAAATAATTATGATAGAGACGATAATTATAATAATTATAATAATAATAATTATGATGATGGAGAAAAGCATGGTAACCGATCGTTTGAAAATTTAAAAGATGGAAAAAAAGGAAGTATATATTTAAATGATGATATAAAAAGAGACAAACTAAAAAATGAAGAACATAATTTATGGTTATTAGACCCTGATAATTTAATTGAGAAATTTAATTTATGTTTTAAATTACATGAAATATATAAAGAAGAATTTGAAAGTCTGAAATGTTTTTTTGAAGAGAATAATTCAACAAGTATAAGTGTTGATTTAAACTCTAAAGTTATATTTTGTAAATTAGAAATATTTTGTAGACGTTTAAAAAAATTAGTAGATTTATTTTTATGTATTAAACAATTTCAGATATTAAAAAGTATAAAATTTGATTGTGTACAGAATATTACCAAGACATTTAACAAATATATAAAAGAATTTAAATTAAAACATACAGAGGATATGTTAAATTATACAGATAACTATTTTGATAGAGATTTTGTTGAATTAAGAGTATATATATCAGAATTAGAAAGTGACTTACAAGAACATATGATTAATTTATTAAATAATAGTTCAAATATTATGCTTTCATTTTTTATATTTTTTAAATTTAAAGAATCTTTCATAAGAGATTATTTAATTACTTTTATACAAACAAAATATGATATACTCTTACAACAGTTTTTAGAAATATTAAATTCTATAAATAACGATTTAGAAAATTATAAAAACAACTTAAGTACAAATAAAAATATTAATTATTTAAAAAATATATTTTGGACCTTAAGCATTAATTATAAGATAAATCATATCATTAAAATATTTCTTGATGAAAATGATAACAACAATAATATTATGTATGATGAAAAGTTCCACATGAATATGAATACTTTTGTTAATCACGATATACATAAAAACCTAAAGAATATAGGTAAAAAAAAAATATATAACTCTGACAAAAAAGACAGTGATAAGGAAATATATAAGGATATGGAAGAGATAAAAAAAGCACCTGCCCCTGATGAACCTATTTATGAAAAAATTAATGATAAGGTTCAAATAGTTAGTTCGTTACAACAGCAAGTTTTAGAATTGTTAGAAGATTATGAAAAAAAAAAAAACAATGAAAATGTAATTGCACATAAAAAGGAAGTTTTATCTATCGATAAAAATAATGATGTATTAAAAGAAGATGTACCTGATGATGAATATAAGGAAGAAATTGAATTAGATAAAGCAGAAAAAAACAATTTTAAAGATAAAGAAGAAGGGGAAAAATTAAACGAATATAACAAAGAAGTAAAAATACAGAAATCAAAACCGAAAAAAAATTACAACAATAATACATATAATAATAATGAGAAGAAGGAGAAGGAGAAAAGAAAAAATATTTTATTCAAAGGAGGCGTTGGAAAAGAAGTATTAAAATTATACTTAAAAATTTCTAAATTTATTGAAGAATATAAAAATAAATTATTTAAACATTGGTTATCGTACACAAAAAATATGAACAGTTTAAATGTAACCGTTTTCGTAAAACATCCAAAGACAAAAAACATTATAGTAAATTTCGATAATAGAATTAAGAAAATAATAAGAGAAGCAAAAATATTTCTTTCTTTTGAATTTGAATTACCTGAAGAAATAAAGAATATGATATCTCAAGAATCCAAAATATATAGTTTTTATTATAAATTTTATAATATATTAATATTAATAAAAAAGATGAAAAGTAATAAGAAACGTGGTATTGATTTAAGTTTGAAATATTTTTTTATATATATTGATCAATTAATTTTGCCATTCCTAGTAAAATATACTTGGAATAATTATGCCTTAGAAGATTCGATTGATAATTTATTTAAAGAATTATATTATTTTGATGAATCTATAAATTCTTTATATTATATTATAAAAGATCATATATATTATAATATAAAATTACTTTATAAAATTCTTGATTATAAAAATGAAAGATTGGTTATACATAGACAAAAAAAAATGTTTAATAAAAGAATAATTTTATGTAATTCTATATCGAAGAAAATTCAAATAGCTATTTTTGATATTTTAAGTAATATACAATATGTATATGAAGACAAATTAAAAAGTATAATAACAAAGGAAGAAATAATAAATACTAGAAATTATTATTATGAAATATTTTTGTCTACCTTAAAAAAAATATACTTAAAAAATATTAAGATTTTAATTAACACATGGTCAAATTTTGATGATAATAATAAAAACAAAGGTACCACACAAAATAATATTAACGATATGATGAATTATAAGAACATGAATAGTGATATAAATAATAATAATAATAATAATAATTACAATTACAATTACAATGTTGTTGAAATTTTATTATTAATTCAAGACAATGATATTATCATTAATCCTTCCATTAAAAGCATTAAGGAAAATATAAAAAAAATTATAAACGTTTCTATTAATAATTTAATATATATTGATAATTGGATAACAACAGAGGATTTAATACGACAATTTCATGGGAACTCTGAAAATGAAGAAGGACATGATATGGAAGATTTATCTAATAAAACAAAAAAAAGAGATCAAATTAAAAAAAAAAGCGAACACAAAAATGAAGAAAATAAATTTTTATCAAATGATGAAATTAAAAGAAAAAAGAAGAAAAAAAAGAACATATTTGACCAAGTTTTAGATTTCTCTTATTTTTCGAAAAATAACATGAATGAGTCAGGAACGTCTATAGAAGAAGAGTTAAATATGGAAAATGAAAATTGTGTGGATAATTTGAATTATTACTTTGAATTTTATGAGAAAATAAGAGAAGATAAAAATATCGAAAAAGAATTATTAAAGTTAAATGATAAATTATTTGTATTTCAAAATGCGGTTGACAATTTTATTAAAAAGTTTGAAAAGTATAAATATATTATAAAAAATTTCCACTTACAAAAGGAACAAAATAATAACAATAATAATAATAATAACAACAATAGTAGTGATAATAATAATAATAATAAAAGTAATGTGATAGGGGATTATAATAAACGAAAAGATATGATGAATGATAAAATATTAGACATGGATTACTACATGAAAGATAGAGAAGATGATGAGGAAAAAGAAAGAAACTTATTAAATTTTACAGAAAATGAAGATGATTTAGAAAATGTAAATATGAAGAATAGTACAAAGGGAATCTTAGACGATGCTAATATTGATAATAGCGATAATAATGACAGTGACAATTATAATGGAGATAATAGTGATGATGATGATGATGATGATAATAATAATAATAATAATTTTAAGAAATACAAAGAAGAAGAAGAGAAAATAAAAAAATTTATAGAAATAAAGAAAGATATAAATAACATAGAAAGTTGTTATATGCTAAATATGTTTAAATTCAATTTAGAAAGCTTTAAGATGTATTTAATAAATATTATTGAAAATGAAGCATTAGAATGTGCTAAGAATGTTATTGAACCTCTTAAGAAAAAAAGTGATATGTTAATTAAAAAAATTAATACGTTAAAAATAAAATTAAAAAAAAAAATTATAGACATAGATTCTTTATATTATGTTATTAATATAATAAAGAAAATACATATTTTTGAATCAACTATTGATATTGTCTTAAATCCTATAAATGACATGTTGAATATTTTAGAATTTTACATGAGTAATTTTTTAAAAAAGCAAATGGATTCATTAAGACATTCGAATAATTATGATGAAGAAGAAAATTATCAAATAAAATTTATAAATAATTTAGAAAAGAAAAAATCTTCTGGTCAGTTATATAACTTAGATGATTTATATAATAAGAATTTATTATTTACATTCAATAAATTAAATGTAATGAAAAAAAAGTTTGTATCCTTTTATAAATTTGAGATAGAGAAAAAGAATTTAATACTAAGCAAATTTAATGAATTAATAAATTTAACAAAACATGTAGAAGAAGAAATACAAGAAAAAAAAACAACTATGAAAAATGAATTGATAAATAATATTTATTCATTCAAAATTGATATAAAAACATTTAGAGAACATTTTCTTAAAATGAATTTTAAAAGTGAACATATTAATCCATTGAATGCATTTGAATTATTAAAAAGATATAAAGAAGAAATTAATATGTTAAAAAATAAATATAATAGTTATTATAAAGGGGAATCGATATTTGGTTTGAAACATCAAACTCATTCGGATTTATTTCTAAGTTCAAATGAAATTCATAATTTCTATTCTCTTTATGATTTATATGTACAATTAAAAGAAAAGTTAAATGAATGGAAAAATCTTAAATGGTTTGATGGTATACAAAAAATGAAAGAATTAAAAAATGAAATTTTATCCTTTGAAAAGAAATGTTCTCAATTACCAAAAAATCTGAAGATGATTGTAATATATAAAAATCTAATGAAAGAAATTTTTTATTTTAAAGAAATTACACCAATTGTAGATGAACTGGAGAAAAAAACTATTCTCAAAAGACACTGGATAGAAATAATAAACATTTTGAAGGAAAAGAAAAAAAAAGATATCACAGGTAAAGAGAAAAAAATTCAAAAGAAAAATTATGCAGATGAGCAAAAAGATCATCCAAAGGACAACATCAACAATAAAAGTAACAATAATAAAAGTAACAATAATAAATATAATAATAATAATAATAATAATAATTATAATAATATTAATAATAATATTAAGAACAATAATAATCAAGTAATAAATGATAATGTTCACCAAATTGACCCCTTGGTGGATATGGATAAGAACAATGTACTTGAAGATTTAAATGTTCAGCAAATGAGTAACGAAAATAAAAATGTAACACAAGTTGAACTAATCAATGATTTGGAGGATCAGACAAATAAAACAAGTATTCAAAAGGATATGTTCGAAAAAAATGATAATAGTGATAAAAATCATATAAATCTTATACATGTTGATGCAGATGAAAATACTTATAATACAAGTGAATTTAAAGATGAGAAGATGAAGAAAAAAAATATAGAAAATAAAAAAAAAATAAATGATCAAACGGATGAAGAAATAATCAGTAAAAAAGATATATCATTTCAAGATGGGGGACTTTTAGAAGAAAGCGCATATCTGGATGAAGAAGAATACATAAATAATTTAAACAAATTAGATTTAGATAATATGGATTTTTTTATTAAGGATATAATAAATTATCATTTATTAAAAAAAAAAGATGATATATTAGATATTTGTGATAGTGCAGAAAAAGAAGCTAGTATTGAAGAAAAAATTAATGAACAATATAAAATATGGAATGAAACATGTTTTCAATTTAGTAAATGGAAAAATAGAGATTATGCTTGTATACTTGTTGGTAGTAAAGTTATTGAAATACAAGAAAGTTTAGAAGAAAGTCAAATATTATTAAATAATATAAATTCTACTAAATATAGTAAACCATTTAAAAGCAAATTATTATTATTATTAAATAAATTATCTGATTGTAGTGATATTGTAGAAAGATGGATAAAAGTACAAATGTTGTGGTGTTCAATGGAAAGTGTTTTCACTAGTGGAGATATAGCTAGACAAATGCCTATCGAATCAAAACGATTTCATCAAATCGATAAGGATTGGATTAATATAATTAATATAGCTAACGAATCATCTATTGTTATTGAATGTTGTCAAAGTAGTATGCTAAAAGAATTATTACCAAATATGCAAAAAGGTTTAGAAAGTTGTCAAAAATCTTTAGAGTCTTATTTAGAAGGGAAAAGAAGCAAATTTCCTCGTTTCTATTTTGTATCCAATTTAGTATTATTAAAAATATTATCTCAAGGTTCAGATATTAATATCATACAATCAGAATTAATTAAATTATTTGATGCTATTAATTATTTAACTATTAAAACTATACAAAATAAAAAAAGAATCATATGTATTAATAATAAAGAAAAAGATGATATCGAAACCGTTCAGTTAGTAAATCATGTTACTATTGATGGTAATATAGAAAATTGGCTTATATTATTAGAAAAAGAAATGCAAAAAGCTATAAAAAAAGAATGTAAATTAGGTGTATCTAATTCATCACAATTATTTAAAACACTAAATTTAAAAGAATTTTGTGATAAAAATATAGCACAAGTTGCATTAATATGTTTACAAGTAATGTGGACAAATGATATAGAAAAATGTATATATAAATACCATTCAGAAAAAAATATTTTAAAAGTTACTAATAAAAAAATTAATTATATAATGTCAGAACTTGTAAATATATGCTTATCCGATTTAGGTACTAAACTAAATAGAACCAAATATGAAACATTAGTTACTATACATGTACACCAAAGAGATTTATTTACAGAAATATCTGCAAAAATTAAAGAGCATAAAATTAAAACAACTACCGATTTTGACTGGATAAAACAAACAAGAATTTATTATAAAGTAGAAAAAAATATTATTCTAATAAGTATATCTGATGTCGATTTTATTTATTCTTATGAATATTTAGGTATAAAAGAAAGATTATGTATAACTCCTTTGACCGATCGATGTTATTTAACCTGTGCTCAAGCTTTAGGTTTATGTTATGGTGGAGCTCCGGCTGGACCAGCGGGTACAGGAAAAACGGAGACAGTTAAAGATTTAGGTAGAACCTTAGGTATATATGTAATAGTAACAAATTGTTCTAATCAACATAAATATAAAGATATGGCAAAAATATTTAAAGGATTATGTAGAAGTGGGTTATGGGGGTGTTTTGATGAATTTAATAGAATTAATTTAGATGTGTTATCTGTTGTAGCTATGCAAATTGAATCTATAGTTACAGCAAAAAAGCAATCATTGAAATATTTTTTATTTCCAGGAGATTCAAAATCTATAAATTTGAATCCATCATCTGCATACTTTATTACAATGAATCCTGGGTATGCTGGTAGACAATTATTACCAGAAAATTTGAAAATATTTTTTCGATTTATATCTATGATGGTTCCAGATAGGCAAATAATAATAAAAGTTAAATTAGCTTCTGTTGGATATTTAGATATTGATAATTTAAGTAACAAATTTAAGTCATTATATAACTTATGTGAAGAGCAGTTATCTAAACAGAAACATTATGATTTCGGTTTAAGAAATATTTTGTCTGTATTACGTACTGCTGGTGATACCAAAAGATCTGCTGGACCAAATGAAAATGATGAAGAAATGTTACTTATGAGAACATTGAGAGATATGAATTTATCAAAATTAATTCATGACGATGTATTATTATTTTTATCATTATTGAATGATGTATTTCCAAAGTTTCATAATATAACAAAAAAAAGTTTTCAATTAATTGAAGAGAATGTATTACAAATAATTAAGAAAAAGAAATTGTGTGCAAAAGGTAAATGGATATTAAAAATATTGCAGCTATATGAAACATCATTAGTTCGTCATGGTTTTATGCTTGTTGGAAATACATTAACTGGGAAAACAGAAATATTAAATATATTAACATCTGCGTTAACAAATATAGGAAGTGTTACAAAAATTATAACATTAAATCCAAAAGCGATTACATCTGAACATATGTATGGTGTTAAAGATAATTTGAGTGAAGAATGGACTCCAGGAATTTTTGCAAATATATGGGAAAAATATAATAATAATAATTTAAAATATAATACTTGGATTGTATGTGATGGTCCAGTAGATGCTATATGGATTGAGAATCTAAATACGGTTTTAGATGATAATAAAATATTAACACTAGCTAATAATGATAGAATTCCTATGACTGACAATACTAAAATAGCTTTTGAAGTTGAAAATTTAAATAATGCTTCACCTGCTACTGTAAGTAGAGCAGGTATTGTATATATTTCAGATAGTGATTTAGGTTATAGACCTTTTATATATAGTTGGTTACAAAAATTAAAGGATATAAATACATATGGTATGACATTATATGCTATATTTAATAAATTATTTATATTTTATCTAGATAAAATACAAATCTTGTCTTTTCTAAAAGAAAATTGTAAATTTGTTATGGATATCACAGATTCTATTTTAATTTTACAAACTATAAATTTGTTAAATTCACAAATCATTCAATATATTAATGCAATTAATAATTTTATGTACAATGAAGAAGATTTAAATAAAATTTTTTTTTTAGATACCAATGAAAAAAAGTTATTGCCTCAAAGCCAAAAATTGATAAAATCAAATATCCAAGAGGAAAATAATAAATATGAACAAGAAAATGGTATTTCTTCTTCTGAAATGAAAAAAGGCAAAGATCAATTATTAAATGATGAAAAATATAAATCATCCAATAAATTGGAAGATACAAAAAATATGACTCTTCCAAATGATTTGGGTAAGAAGCCATTATTTCCAACATTGGAAAAAAAAAACGATAAGTATGGAAAAAATTTAGATAATATAAAAAATGAACAAAAGGAGCAAAACGATGAAGAAAGGAATAAAAAAATGGATAAGAAAGAAGTAGATCATGATCAACAACAAGATGAAGAAGAAAAAGAACAAGAGGAAGAATATGATGATGACACAAAACTTGATGGCATTAATAATTATACACTTTCATCTGGTACAAAATATGAAAAAGTGAACATAGAGGAATGCGAAGAAATTATGTTATATTCAATAGTTTGGGGATTATGTGGCTTGTTAGAATATAAGGATAGATTAAAAGTACATAACTTTTTGCTAAAAAATGTACCTGTATTAAAAAATGTTATGGGAGTAAATAAAAAACTATATACCGAAGAAAATGAAAAAATAAAACAAGAACAAGAACAAAAACAATCAAAAAAAAAAAAAGAGTTACAACACAAAGGTGATTATATAAGTACTAAACAAAATAAAGAAGAAGATAAAAACAATATAGAATTAGATAATGAACAAAATGTAGAAGATGGAGAAGAATTCGAAAATGAAATAAGTCTAATATATGATTTTTATTTTGATATGAAATTAAAAAAATTAGTTAAATGGAATGTTGGTCCATTTAAAATGCCACGTAATATAAATTCTATATCATCTATATTAATACCAACTATCGAAACAACAAAAGTAGAACATATAATCAAATTAATATCTAATATACCTATTAGATGTTATAATTTCCATACTTATAAAAGTACCTTATTATTAGGTTCCACTGGTTCAGCAAAAACATCAATAGCTTTATTATATACATCTAAACAAGAAAAAAATACCAAAAGATTCAATTTCTCAAGTGTTACAACACCTGAGAAGTTTCAATTATTCATTGAATCTGAATTAGAAAGAAAAACAGGAAAAACGTATGGTCCTATTGGAAATACGAAATCAATTATATTTATTGATGATATGTCTATGCCGAAAATTAATGAATGGGGAGATCAAAGTACTCTTGAGCTATTAAGGCAACTTATAGAATTCCAAGGATTTTATTTTTTAGATAAAGATAAGAGAGGCAATTTTAAAAAAATTATTGATTTGGAATATATAGGATGTATTAATCATCCAGGTTGTGGAAATAATGATATACCTAAAAGATTAAAATCAAAATGGTTTAATGTTAATATATTGCCATATAATTTAAATTCTATAAATACTATATATGGTACTGTTTTGAGGACAAAATTTAATAAAAAACAAAATTTTTCAGATGAAATTATTGAAAATATTGATAAAGTAATATTGTGTACAATTAATTTATTTGGTAGATTAAAGAAACACCTTTTACCAGTACCTTCTCGTTTTCATTATTTATATACAACAAGAGATTTGGCAAAAATATTTTATTCTATGCTTTTATGTCCGTATGAATCTATTGATAATAATTTGTACAATTTCTTATGTTTATGGAAACATGAATGTGAAAGAGTTCTTATAGATAAATTATCTAGAATGGAAGATAAAAATTTTTCATTAGATCAATTAAAACAAATATTTAATCAATATTATCCTTCTTATAAGGATATTTGTGAGAAGAATATATATTTCAGTTATTTCTATGTATCAGAAAAGGAACAGCAATTATATATGATTGAAAATGATTTAATAGAAAATAATACAGCACAAGAGAAAACGGAAAATAATAAAATCAACATAACTATTTCACCGTCTTATATAAATGATACATCTAATAATTTGATATCTACCAAATTGGATAATACAAATGAGCTGAATGAAAAAATTGATGATAGTAAAACTAGAAGTAATAGTGCATTATATAGACAAAACGATGTGGATAATCAAAATGTTATGAATAATAATAATAATAATAATAATAATAATATATTGACGAAGGAAGGAGATAACAATGGAGATATTGATAATATGAATACTTTCTCTTTCTCTTGGATGAAAAAAGATTACAAAATAGTCGTAGATTTTGAACGACTAAGGTATATTGTTTATGAATATATGAAAGAATATAATATTAATAATGTTAAGAAATTAGATTTAGTTTTTTTTGACGATTCATTAAAACATTTAATAATTATTAATAGGGTTATGCAAACTCCAAACGGATCATGCATGTTAGTAGGTGTTGGTGGTTCAGGAAAAAGATCCTTAACAAAACTTAGTGTTTTCATAAGTGAACAAGTATTATTCCAATTAAATATAACGAAGACATATACGAAGAATTTATTTTTTGAAGATTTAAAAAGTTTATATATATCTGCTGGTCAAATGAATAAGAAAACAACATTTTTATTAAGTGATAGTGATATTGAAAAAAATGATTTTATTTTAGAACATGTAAATTCTATTTTATCTACTGGTTTAGTATATGGCCTTTTTATTAAAGATGAAAAAGAAGCCATTTGTGCAGAGATGAAAGAATCATACTTAAAAGAAATGAATAAATCTAATCAATCATCAAAAATAAAAGGAGGAAAGAAAAAAAAAAATAGAAATGATTATAATAATAATATAGATGATATGGATATGGATGAATATCATTCAAAAGATTCACAATCAAAAAGCGATGCTTCATCAACAAGTAGTATTGATAATGATAGTATAAGTAATGAAAATATAACAAATAAGAAAAAGAAAAAAGATGAAAAAGTTATAAATGATTTTAATGTTTCATCAAATGTGATATTTGATTATTTATTAGATAATGTTCGAAATAATCTTCATATTTTTTTATGTTTTTCTCCTATACATAAAGAATTTGCTTTAAGATATCAACAATTTCCATGTATATATAATTGTGTAACTATTAATTGGTTTTTAAAATGGCCATTAGAAGCTCTTGTAAATGTTTCAACAGCCTATTTAAATAATTTTAATATAGATATCGAGGATAATTTAAAAGATGATTTTTTCAATTTATTTGCTATTGTACATAATAAGGTCTCAGATACCTGCGACACTTATAAAGAACGAATGAGAAGAAATACATACGTGACTCCGAAATCTTATTTGTCTTTTATTGATTTATATAAGCAAATGTATGTTAAGAAATATGATGAAATAAAATGTTTAAAAGAAAGTGTGGATATTGGTTTGAAAAAATTAAACGAGGCAGCTATGGACGTACAGAAAATGAGAGAAAGTTTAACATCGGAAGAAGAGAAATTAAAAGAATCCGATGAGCAAATGAATATATTATTAGAAAAGGTAAAGGATGAATCACTCAAAGCGGAAAAACAAAGTGTAGAAGTTTCTAAATTTAGAGATAAATGTATTAAGGAAAAAGATTTAATTTTAAAAGATCAAGAAGAAGCAGATAAAGATTTAAAAGCAGCTTTGCCATATTTACATGAAGCAGAAGAAGCTATTAAAAGTATAACAGGAAAAGATATCACTGAGTTGAAAAGTATGAAAACCCCATCTGATATTATTAGAATAGTTTTTGATGGTGTATTAATATTATTACAAGGGAAATTGAAAGAACCTAAAATCGATGTAAAATATGTCAATAAACAACATATAGACTTTATACAAGATTCTTTTGATGAATATGCAAAACCTCTAATGGCAGATATTAGATTTCTAAATTTATTATTTGATTTTTCTAAAAATGAGAAAGATAATATTAATGAAGAAACTATTGAATTACTTAAACCATATATTCAATCTACTTTTTTTAAAACTCAAATTGCTAAAAAGGCTTCTGTTGCCGCTGAAGGGTTATGTAAGTGGGTTGGTGCTATGGCTATGTATAATCAAGCTTCAAAAATCGTTAAGCCTAAAATGAGTTATTTAAAAATTCAAACAGGTAGATTAGAAGATGCTTTAAAACAATTAGCAGAAGCAGAAGATTCTTTGTTGAAAGCACAGTTGTTTGTTGAAAATTTAAATTTAGATATTGAAAATATGTTTAAAAAAAAGAAGGCATTAGAAGAAACTGCTTTAAAAACTAAACAAAGAATTGAACAAGCGAATAAATTAATTAATGGCTTATCTAGTGAAAAAGATAGATGGACAGATGATTCTAATAATTTTTCAAATATAAAGAAAAAAATTGTTGGTGATGTTTTTATATGCTCTTCTTTTATAACATATTGCGGCATGTTTAATACAGAATTTAGGAATTATCTTATGAATGATGTTTTTTATAATTATACGAAGAATATAAAAAACATCCCAGTATCATCTAATATAGATATTATAAAATATGTGTTATCTTCTGATGATACAAAAATATGTGATTGGAGTGTACAGAAATTACCAAATGATAAATTAAGTATAGAAAATGCATTGATTTGTGAAAATAGCAATAAATATGTGTTATTAATAGATCCCCAATGTCAAGCAAGTAATTGGATTAAAAATAAAGAATTTCAGAATGACTTATCTAATCAAAGGTGTATAACTACATTTAATAGTACTAAATTTAAAGATAATTTAGAATATTGTTTAAGTGAAGGGAAAACATTATTAATTGAAAATGTCGAGGAATATATTGATCCTATATTAGATTCAGTTTTAGAAAAACAAATTATAAAAAAAGGGAAAAAGAATTATATATTGATTGAAAATAATTTAATAAATTTTGATGAGAATTTTAATTTATTTATGACCACTAATATACCTAACCCTAATTATAGTCCTGAAATTTATGCAAGATGTTGTGTTATTGATTTTACAGTAACAGTTAAAGGACTGGAAGATCAATTATTAGGTAGAGTATTAACAGAAGAACAGAAACATTTAGAAATAACATTGAAAAATATTATGATAGAATTAAAAGATAATACAAAATCATTACAAGATTTAGATAAGCAGTTGTTATATAAATTGAATACAAGTAGTTCTAATCTTATAGAAGACGAAGAATTAATAGAAGTATTAAATAATACTAAATTACTGTCTAAAGAACTTGAATCGAAATTAAAAGATAGTAACGAAAAGAAAAAAGAAATCAATGAAAAAAGGGAACAATATAGAAGTGTAGCATTAAGAGGAAGTATATTATATTTTTGTATCGTTGATATAACTAATGTGAATTATATTTATAATACATCTTTACATCAATTTTTGGAACAATTTGATTTATCTATTAAAAAAGCAGAAAAAGGACAGCATATTAAAAAAAGAGTAGAATCGATATTGTATACATTAACAAATTTAATAATATCATATATGGAAAGATGCCTATTTGATCACCATAAAATTATATTTAAATTATTAATATCTTTGAAAATATTATTATATGATAACATAATAAGTAATAAGGATATAAGTTTTTTTCTAAATCCGTTATCTCATTATAATCCTTCAAATGACATAAATAGTGAGATGACCAATACAAATATGTTAAATGATCCAATGGATGTCTTAAAAAGTAAGAAGAATAAGAAAAATAATAAGGAAATGATTAATAATAATAATAACATGAGTATTGCAATAAACGCGGTGATAAATAATACTATGGACAGTAGTTCTATGAATAATGATACTATGAATGTTTACTTGGGAAGCAATGAAAATGATAAAAATAAGAAGGATACAAATACAAGTGATGTTATGTCATCATCATCTAGCACAAAAACTGGATCCCGAACGACTACAACAACAACTACTACTACTACTACTATTACTAATAATAATAATAATAATAATATGGATGGTAATAGTTCTAATAATGCTGGAGATATAAATTCATGTAAAAATAATACCTCTGTTACAGATCATAATATAAGTAATAAGAATAAAATCGATTTACATAAAAAAGGAGCAGGGAAAGGTAAAATCAGTTCAACAAAATGGTTATTCAAAAATGAAAAGTTATACAAAAATATTATATCCTTATCCAACCATTCCTTTGGAAATGATAAAAATAATCGATTTTTTTATGATATATTAAATGTGATTCAATTAAATGAGAACACATGGAAAAATTATTATGATATATTAGATATAGAAAATAAGAATATACCTTATTATAATGAACGTTTAGATGTTAATAGTCAAATTAGTTCTTTCATAAAATTGTGTTTAATTCGATGTTTAAGAGAGGATAGAACAATTTTATGTGCAAATAAATTTGTAGATGAAGTTTTAAATAGAAATAGTGATACTATAAAACATGAGACATTAGAAAATATATTTTCTGAATCAAGTAATAGGAAACCATTTTTATTTTTATTATCCCTAGCTAGTGATCCCACTAATATGATAGATGACTTTGCTAAAAAGTTTAAGAAATATCCTACTGATAAAATATCAATGGGAGAAGGTCAAGAAGTTATAGCAAAAGAAAAATTAAAAAATGGTATTATTAGTGGTAATTGGTTAATATTACAAAATTGTCATTTAAATAAGAATTTCATTATAGATGTGTATAATATGTTAAAGAATTTAAATGAAATAGAAGAAGATTTTCGTTTGTTTTTAACTTCAGAACCAGATGATGAATTTCCTATATGTATATTACATGGAAGTATAAAAATATCTACTTCCTTAAGTAGTGGTATAAAAAATAATATGAGAAAAATATATAAAGATATAATAAAAGAAGATATATTAGAAAAGATTGATGATGATAAATATCGAAAAATTATATATTCTTTATCATATCTTCATTGTGTTTTATGTGAAAGGAAAAAATTTGGTCCTTTAGGTTGGTGTGTACCATACGAATTTAGTATAACTGATTTATTTGCATCTTATTTATTTATAGAAAAACATTTATATTCTACATTATTAGTTAATAGACCAATAGATTGGGAATCTATTCATTATATGCTTGCTGAAGTCCAATATGGTGGTAAAGTTACAGATGATTTAGATCGAGAATTATTATTAACATATGTTCAATATTATTTTAATGAAGATTTATTTAGAATGAAAAGTGAAGGTTCTTGTGAATATTTGAATTTACCTAAGTTTTATGAAATTACTAATTTTAAAAATTTTATAGAAAAAATACCAAACATTGATACTCCATCTGTTTTAGATTTACATAATAATGCTGAGATAACATATCGTGTGAATGAAGCACGACAAGTATTAAACTCTATTTTAGAAATTCAACCAAGAGATGTAGATCAAGGTGAGGAGAAAAGTATGGAAACGGTTGTACAGGAAATGTGTTTGGGTATTCTTCAAAATTTACCAACAGATATTAATTTAGAAGATGTAAAAAAAATACTGTATAGAAAAAATAAGAATATACAACCAAATATGCAAACAAATGCTCAATTGAATGTAACATGCAACTTGGGTGCTACAACCAAAAATTTCGGTATATTAGAAAATAGTTCTTATAAAGGTAAGAATAGAGATTATAATATAGATACTAATGATAATGTTAATAATAATATACTACAAAAAAGTGTTATGTTAAACAATCCAAATAATTATACTGCAAATGTCGGGAAATATATAATTCCAAGTGATAATAAAAATAAGAACCTAGGTTTGGTAAAAGAAAATGAATTATCATTAGATATTCCAGATATTGCTTATTGGGAAAATGATAATGAAGGAGAAAAGAACGTTCAGTATAATTTTTCACCACTTCAAGTTTTTTTCTTACAAGAAATGGAAAGAATAAAAAAAGTTATAGATTTAGTAAAAGTCAATTTAAATGATATTATTAGTGCTATTGATGGTTCTAAAATTATGACGGCTGATTTACAAAATGATACGAAATATATTTTTTCACAATCAGTTCCTAAAAAATGGATATATGATGCAAGTGAAACTGAAATATCTTGGATATGTAATAATTTGAATCAATGGTTAAATATACTTAATTTAAGATATGAACAAATTATGAATTATATATATAATGGTAAATTGAAATCTTATTGGTTACCTGGTTTTTTTAATCCTCAAGGGTTTTTAACAAGTATGAAACAAGAAATTACTAGGTTAAATAAAAAAGATCAACTTTCTTTAGATGAAGTAGTATTATATACAGACATAAAAAATTATGATGTAGAAAAAATAAAAGAATTTCCAGAACATGGATTTAATATACATGGATTATTTATTGAAGGTTCCAAATGGAATTGGCAAGAAGGGAAATTAGAAGAAAGTTCACCCAAAATATTATGTGAAAACATGCCAGTAATACATATTACCGTTGTATCAAATAAAGATAAAAAAATCAAATTTATTGAAAATAATAAACATATGTTTTATAATTGCCCAGTATATAAATATAATGTTAGGACTGATAAATATTTTATTTTCCGTATACATTTAAAATCTGACATAGATCCTTCTATATGGAAATTGAGGGGAACTTCATTATTATGTTCCAAGGATTGATACAAAAATGATACAGAAAATTGCGGGGGAGGACAAAAAAAA
>NC_033654.1:140235-166875 GCF_001601855.1 Plasmodium reichenowi | reverse complement strand
TGGAAATTCTTTTAATATATAAAATATAAATATAGGACAAATAAAATTTTATTTAGAAATAACTTTAAAGGCATTTATAAAAGATATATTTTATTTTTATATATTTAACGTAATATGTAAAAAAAAAATGCTTATAAATATACAATATATATATTATATTTTTTTCTTCATAAAAAATAAAGGACACTTTTTAAATATTTATGACATATATATATATATATATGTGGTTATATGATTTTTTTTTTTTTAAGTTTACATATATTTGTTTAAGAAAAAAAGTTCTTTGTTCCTATTTCCTATGTGTACTTATAAATAAGCGTCTTTAAAGATTATAAAGCATCTTTAAATTTATAATTTTTCTTTTTCTTTTTTTTTCAAGATATATAATATTATATAAATATGAATTTTATGTTTTTTTTCCAAATTTTATGTAACTTTAAAAATTTTACTTTTGTAAACTAATATAAATACCTTTTTACATTTTCATTTCTTGTTTATATTTTTCATTTTATTTATAAAAAGTTACGTTATAATTCAAAGTATTAAATTATATACATATATATATATATATATATATTTTTTTCATATTGTGAGCCTGAATATAATATTTTTAATTATAACCATATTAATATAAATGTAGTAATAATATAAAAATAAAACACCGTATATAAAAATATTTAAACAATATAACTTAATTGACGTATCATATTTCTTTTTATATATACATATATAAATATATATATATTATATATTATATATATATATATATATAATAATTTATATGTAATTAATATTTAAATTATAATTTATATACTAAAAAATTATTTTTAAGGTATATTATTATTTCTACCAAAAAAATTATGAAGGATCTATTTCATTTTGTTTAATAAAAAGATAAAATGTTAAATAATTAAATAAAACAAAAATATCAATTGTAGATATCAATATATAATATATATATTATTTCTTTTTTAATTTCATGCATTTTGTGCTATAATATGCTACATATATTATTATATATTTCTTTATAATGTTATTTTTAATTTATAATATATACTAATTTTTCTTATATTCTTAATACATGTATATATTATAGAAACTTATAATTATATACGTTTATATATATATATATATATATATATATATATATATATGTTGTAATATATAAAAGAAAAATATAATAATAATAAATAATATATATATTATAAAATATTATATATATTATATGATATTAAAATATCTATACGTGGTATATATTTTTTTAATTTATAATAAATATATTGGTTTATTTTGTAATATATATATATAATATATATATATTACATATTTATATAATAATTAACATATTATATATTTTTATGTCATTATATTTTATATATTATAAAATAAAGGGTAATTATAAATACTATATATTTATTTGTATAAATTTTTTTAAAATGAAATAACAAAGTCCATAATTTTATTTAGTACATTTAAAGGTTATTAATATATATATATATTATTGTCGAAGATATACAATGTAATAAAAAATATGTTCTATATTTATATATATATTTTTGTTTAACTATAAAATACAAGAATATGTGTTTTATAAATAATATATGTATTATATATATATTATTATATGTTTTTTTCTTTTTCCTTTTTCCTTTTTCCTTTTTCTTTTTTCATTTTATTTTTTTTTTTTTTTTAAATATATGTGAGGCCTTTGATTTATATAAAATTAAGTATATTTTCACTTTGGATTTTAATTGTATATTATTCATAATTTATTAAAAATTTATTTTATTTTATTTTTTTATATGTTTCTTATTTTTATTTTTTTGTGTTTTTAATAAGTAACCAATTTGAATGATAGATATGTAATTATTTTTAAAAATATTATCATATATTTATAAGAATACATCATGACGATGGAAATAAATGGAAAGAAAGGAATTATTTAGAATATATACTAATTATGTTATATATTATTTTGAAAGTAAATAAATAAATAAATAAATAAATAAATAAAAATATATATATATATATATAGTAAAATATAAAAGTTATTCTATATTATAATATTTATACAAATAAGTATATATTTTAACATTTTTAATTTGTATTTGTATAGTGAGACATATTAACATATATGTAATTATATGATATATTATGTTAATGTTCATTTATATATTTTAAAAATTCATGTTTATGTTATTAAACAGAAAAGTACATATGTATATTAAAATAAAATTTGGGAAAAATGATTCATCAGAATTTTACCTAATATCAAATTAATTAAATATATATATATATAATAAATAAATAAATATATATATATATATATATATATATACAATATAGTTATATAGAGATATACAACATGAACGAATTATCAGTAAATGATGCGTTTGATGATATTGAAATAGAATCCTTTGATTTTATATGGGAAGAATGGGAAGAGTATAAAGGCGATGTGCCCTTATGGCAACATATTTTTTGTGGTAGTATTGCAGGTTTAATGGAACATGTTTTTATGTATCCTTTGGATACTTTAAAAACATATTTTCAAACAAATGGTTATATGAAATATAATATGATATATGATAATTGTAATACAATAAATAATAATAATAATAATATATATAGCGGTAATAATAGTTCATATAAAAATACTTGTGATAAAAATTATAAAGATATGAATAACCATAGAAACATGCAAACATTTAAGAGGAATTTTTGCTCATCAACGAATTGTGATAAGTGTATTATAAATAATTTTTGTAAGTATAAAGCCAACTGTTATAATGTTATGGCAGCTTTACATACAAAAAATAATAGATATATTCATAATATTGCTGAGCCGTTAAAAAATATGGCAAATTATAAAATAAACACAACAAATAATAATAATGTTAACAATATTATTAATAATAATAATAATAATAATAATAAGAGTCGTAATATTTTTTCTCATACGAAACAATATAGGAATGTTACATATGTAGTAAATAAGAAAATGCAACAAAATTTGTTTAATAATTATATAGGAAATAAATGTATTAACGATCCTTTTTGTTGTAGAACAAAAACAAATATATTAAATATGAAAAAGGATATACATAAATTTTGTCATTTATCAAAAGAGAAATATAATAATGTATTTTATCAAAATGATCCTTACCATCCAAATATTTATGATGGTAGGAAGCGGAAAACGCAATGTAGAAATAAAAATAATATCAATTTTTTTAAAAATCATGTACATAAAAAATATTTTCATTCATTAGATGATCAAATATGTCATAGTAAAATTAAAGAATATATGAAAAATTTACAAAAATTTAAAAATTATACATGTACTAAAAATATGAAACGCCATTTGTATTCAAGTGTTCCTTTTTTCAATTTGAACAATAAAGGAAACAAAAGTATAACTTTACCATATAAGGAGATTCGATCAAAATATATTTTAAAAAATGGATATAAAAGAATGTATCAAAGAAATGCTGGCTATTATAAAAATCTGATAAAAATGCAAAGTGAAAAAAATAATAGGCATCAATTATTAGCCCTTAGAAAATATTTAATGAGTGAAAAAAAGTATAACATTATAAAAAATGAACCATTTATTATAAGAAAGAAGAAAAAGATGAGGAATGAATATTTTATAGGTAATATGAAAGGGAGATGTATTATAAATACCTCATTAAATTCGTATACTTTAAAAAGGAATTGTTTAGATTATCATCATTTTGTGAATAATTTAAAAAATATATATTATAGTATTATGAATAAATGTTTTAATATTAAGAATACAATTTTAGTAAATCCTTCTCTTCCTATTAATAATAATAATAATAAGAAGAATAATACCAAGATGGATACTTTTATAAAACTGATAAATAAGTGCTTATATAATAATAATGCACATAAAATAGATAACAAAATATTATTGAGTAATTATTTGAATTTATTTAAACATACAAATTATTCATATTATTATATCTTAAATAATTTTTTAAAAAATAATACCCCATGTACAAGTAGAAACAATGGATGGAATTTTTTTTCGAATTTTATAAATGTATTAAAAAATAAAATAATTACAAATAATAATGTAGATTATATAAGAAATCCAAATGTTAGGAGAAACCATATATTGAAAAATAATTATTTATATTCCTTTTTAAGAAATTATAATAAAAATTTGAAAAGAAATACGCATATGATTTTGAATAAGCTTACTTCATTTAAATATAGTATACCTTATATAAAAAATAAATATAGTAACTTATTAATAAATAATATTAATACTAATAATAATACATATAGTAACAGAAATGTTCTAAATTCAATAAGATATAATAATATTTATAAAAATATTATGCACCCAATATTTTTTCCTGGTTATTATAATACCATTCATTTTAGATATTATAATTATTTTTCTAAAATTGTAGATGACAAGGATAAAGGAAAAAATAAGAATATCATAAATATATCAGCAAAACGAAATAATTGTAGTAGTATTATAAGAAATAATTTATCAAATTTGTATAAAGGTGTAAATGTTGTAGTGTTAGGTTGTATACCTGCCCATGCATTGTATTTTTCAACCTTTGAATATAGTAAAAAGTATTTTTCAAGAATGACCTCAAATAATTCTTCGTTAAAAATGAATAATAGAAATATTAGTACAGTATCAAATGATATAAAATCTGAAAAATCAAATTTTAAATTATACGATTTGAATTATTTTAGTATAGCTGTATCAGGTTTTCTAGCAACCTTAGTACATGATTTAATTATTACACCAATAGATACATTAAAACAAAGAATACAATTAGGTATAAACAAAAATTCGAAAGAGTCACTTAAATTATTAAAACAAAATGGCATAAGGAGCTTATATTTAAGTTTACCTATTACCCTATTGATGAATATTCCTTATCAAATTATTATGATATGTACGAATGAAAAAATGAAGAAAATATATTTTGAATATATATGTGGTTTAAATACTCAAAATAATAAGAAAATTATGGAAAATAAGATTATAGATAAGGTCCATGATGAAACACGTAATCAAGATAATATCGGTAAGGATATAAAAAATGATACTTACAATATGGATAAAAATGGTACATTCTCATGCAATCAAGAAATGATAAATAAAGAAAATAGGATATACAATTCTGGTACTTTGGAGAAGCATGTTACTTCACAAGAAAAGGAAGATAAAATATTGCAAAGTGTAAAACAAGAAAATGTTAGTAGTAATAATGATATTGTGAATTTTTATGAGGGACAAAGCATATATAATAATGATGCTCATAATATAATACGTGATGATATAAATAAAATGACTCATAAAAATTTAGAAAATAATATTGACAATAGGATAAATTCTAATGAAACCGATATTAATAGGATAGATAATATGACAAATGATATGAACAAACAATGCGATATTTTTTCTATTAATAAAAATAACAATAGTACTGTTTTATATGATCAAATAATGAAAAGATTAGAAATGAATTCATCTAATAAAAATTTTTCATTAAATTTTAATGATAAAATAATAAGACAAGAGTCCTCACCCTTTGAAAAAGAAAATTATAATATGAATTTAAAAAACATATGGATAGATAATTATAAAAACGACTTTTTTAATAAACCCTTTAATCATATTACATCTTATTTTGTGTGTGCTGGAATAGGTGGGGGTATAGCAGCAGTATTAACTAATCCCCTTGATGTCATAAAAACAAGAATTCAAACTGAATGTTTTCAAACTAAAGGTTTTAACTTTTTTAGAATTGTATCAAATATTTATTATAGAGAAGGAATGCGCTCATTTTTCAAGGGCTCTTTAGCAAGAATGGCTTTGTGTATACCTGCATCAGCAGTATCATGGGGTACTTATGAAAGTATGAAGAGATTTTTTAAAATAAATTTTAACACAACGTAGAATTTATAATATATAGGTATATATTTATATATGTACATCTCCGTTTTAAATTATACATGAACACATTCATTATATCCTTTTAAAATAACAATTTTTTTTTTTTTTTTTTTTTTTTTTTTTTTTTTTTTTTTTTGTTTTTTTTTTTAAAGTTTAAATTTTTTTTTTTTTNATTACAAGTTAAATATATATATATATATATATATATATATTTATATATTTATATTATATATTTTGTTATAATAAAAGCAAATCTCATACTAATGTTTGGTTCATATTTTTGGGAAGGGTTTTTTTTTTTATTCCATTATATAAATTTTATATAAATATGTGTGTTATGTATATTGTATATATATTCTTTATATTTATTTTCCAAATGCTTTATTTTTTTGTGCCTTTTTTTAAAAATTTAATAAAAATTTTAAACATCTAAATATCTATCTATCTATATATCTATATATATATATATTAACTTCAAGAAATTATTTTTATAATATTTTTAAATAATAATAATATGTAAATTCATGCATGAAGACAAATTATTAAATTATGGTTATATACATGTACTGTTTATATATATTAAAAAGTTGTATATTTTCTATTCCTCTATATATTTGCCGTTTATATATATATTTATTTCATAATTATTGTATTTAAAAATTATTAATATTATAAAAGGTACATAAATATTTGATGGAATAAATACTTTTCTAGGATTTTAATTTTAAGTGTTCTTTATATTATGATGCCGGTTTAAAGGTTACGAAAAAAATATAAAAATTATATTATATATAAATATAATTTTAATTGACGTTTTTAATTTTTATTTTGTACAAATATAAAATATAATATATTTATAACTTTAATAGATATATAAATATTAATAATTAGTTTATATATATATTTTTTTTTTATTGAATTAAAATAATAAAAAAATACAGCAAAATAAGTAATTAAAAATTTTTTTTTTTTTTTTCTTTTCTATAATTACAGCTTATGCGTAAAAACAATATATTTTATAATATTATTATATTATAGCATATATAATATATGAATAAGATTTTGCATATATAAATACATATATAATATTATTATTTTATATATATATATGTATGTATATATATTTTATATAAAAGCTTAAAGCATTTTTAAAAAAAGAGGTCACAAATTTATTATATATATATATATATATATATATATTATAAAGTATATTTTTTTTTTTTGGTTTTTTTTTTTTTTTTTTTCGTGTTTCATAATATTATATATATTATAATATAATATAATATTATATATATTTTTTATATATTACTGTATTAAAAAAAATTATATATATATATATATATATATATATATATATAAACTATATTAATATTTATTAAAAAAGAAATATATTATTTATATATATATAAATAATTTGTTATATTATGAGCTTGTTTTATTATAATATATTTCAAAATATACAAAATATCAGGTTTTGAAGAAGAAAAAAATATATTATGAAAATTAATGGAATTTATTTATAGTAAAAATTTTAAAGTTTTTTCCTTTATAATGTGAGAAATTTTACAAGAACAAATGAATATATAAAATATATAAAGTAATTATATTATTAAATAACTATTATATATAATATAACAAATATATTGTTGTTTTTTTCCCTTTTTTTTTTCTTTTTTTGTAAAAATAATATTTATTATTATTTATTCTTCAGAATTGTATGAGAAAAAATTATGTAATATTTATTATGAAGAATTATACAATAATAATATGATAATGTTATTGAAAAGAGAAATAAAATATAATATATATTATATGTGTTATTTAGTATTTTTACTTGTATATAATTATTATAAATTTTTTTTTAATGTTTAAAAGTTAATTATTTATTTATTTTTTTAATTACAATATTTATGATATCTTTATTTTATATACACATATATATAATATAAAATATATAATTATATATTGTTTTATATAATTAAATAGTGTCATATGTATTTGTCAAATTTTCATTTTTTTTTTTTGTAAAAAATATAACGATAATATATATATATATATATATATATATATAATTCAAAAGACTGGATGAAACATTTGTATATATATATATATATATATATATATATATATATATGTGCCAATTCAGTTTATATTTTTATGAATATATAATTTTTTTTTTTTTTAAAATGGAATGTATATGTGTTCCTTTTTTTTTTATATAATTATTTTTTTATTTAAAATTCTGATAATATTTTAAAAATATATATATATATATATATATATATTTATGAATAATATAAAGTGGGAAAAATGTTCAACCAAAATTTTAATAATTCTAATTTGAATAAAGGGAACTTTCAAGATTCAAATAATTTATTAAAAAATAAGAATATGTTTATGCAAAATTCATCACAAAATAATAACATATTTGGAACATTTAATCAAAATAATAATGCGAATAAGAGTTTATTTGGGAATAGTAATTTACAATCAAATATTGGTAATACAGATAATTCTCTTTTTGGAGGTTCAAAAATTCAGCAACCTAATAATGCATTAGTAAATAAGAGTATATTTAATTTAGGTGGGAGTAGTGGTACTTCGACCGGTTTAAGTGGTGGGAAAAGTATTTATGATAATATGAATAGTCAATCAAATTTAAATACAAAAAATATATTTGGTTCTACAAATGTAAGTAATAATACACAAGGAAATATGGGTGGTAATAGTTTATTTATGAATGCTAATAATCAAAATAATTTAAATATGAAAAATATATTTGGATCCTCCTCAGGTTTAAATAATCAAACAAGTAATTTAGGTAATAAAAGTATATTTGGAGGTTTACAACCAAGTAATCAAACAACATCATCAAATAATATTTTTGGTAATATGTCATCGAATCAAACTAATTCAAGTAATATATTTGGTAATTTATCATCAACTAGTCAAAATAAATCAAATAGCATATTTGGAGGATTAGGTACTTCTACGAATCAAAGCACTGGTGGTGGGCTTTTCGGAAATACAGGGGCTACTAGTCAAAATAAAACTGGGGGTATTTTTGGTGGATTATCATCGACAAATCAGGCTTCGACAAGTAGTACTAGTATGTTTGGAGGTTTGTCTTCTAATCAAGCCAAACCTACAAACAGTTTATTTGGTGGATTATCAAGTGGAGCAACAAGTAATACTGGTACTCAACAATCTGGTAATTTATTTGGAAGTGCATCAGGAATTGGTCAAAGTAAAGCCGTTGGTGGTATTTTCGGTAACTTATCATCAGCAAATCAAGCTTCTACAAGTAGTAGTAATATGTTTGGTGGTTTATCTTCCAATCAAGCTAAACCTACAAGTAGTTTATTTGGTGGATTGTCTAGTGCTACTACCACAAATACAAGTACTCAACAGTCTGGAAATTTATTCGGAAGTGCTACAGGATTAGGTCAAAATAAAACTGGTGGTGGTATTTTCGGTACCTTGCCATCAGCAAACCAAACTTCGACAAGTAGTAGTAATATGTTTGGAGGTTTATCGACCAATCAAGCCAAACCTACAAGTAGTCTATTTGGAGGAATGTCAAGCGGCACAACGGGAATAACAACGAATACTACTGCACAGTCAGGTAATTTGTTTGGTGGGACTGGAACTAGTCAGAATAAAACAGGTAATCTTTTTGGAGCATTACCAGGAGCTAATCAAACATCCACAACAAGTAATATATTTGGAGGTTTATCTTCTGCACAAAGTAAACCTACAAGTAACATTTTTGGTACTATGGGAACCACAAGTGCGACTACAACAGCAGCATCAACTAGTAGTAATATATTTGGTTCTACTGGTGGTTTGAATCAAAGTAAACCATCTACAGGTAATGTTTTTGGATCATTACAAACAATGACTCAACCAGGAAGTACAAATATGTTTGGAACAACACAAGGAACATCTCAAGGTTTAACAAGTAATAATATGTTTTCATCAAGTACTGTACCTGGAAGTAGTCAAAATAAATTTACTAATATGTTTGGAACGTTATCTGGGACTACTGGAAGTACACCCATGGGTACATTAACAACGCCTAGTAGTAGTACAACTGCAACTACTGGATTAACGGGTACAGGTGTAGGGGGTACATCTGGTACAAGTAATATATTTGGAAATGTATCAGGGGGTAGTAGTTTTGGTAATTTAAGTGCAAATAAGAATATATTTGGTTCAACGGGTACAGGTATGACATTAAGTACTGCAAGTACAAGTTTGAGTCCTAGTGTAGGTACTTCCTTAGGCCAAAATTTAGGTGGCGCCATGACATCTACTTTGAATACTAATTTAACTACTCCTGGTTTTGGTCAAAGTGGGGGTAGTAACATTTTTGGTAATTTAGGTGGTACAGTAACTAGTAATATAGGTAGCACAACTACTCCTACCCCTAGCAGTAGTACTTTATTAGGTAGTACATTAACAAGCGGATTAAGCACGACTACAGATACTGCATCAAAGAATTTTTTATTAGGTGATAAAAATGCTCTCACGATTAGTCCACTAGGTGGAACCTCAACATTACCTACGAGTAGTACTAATTTGACTATGCAAACAGGAACAGGTTTAACAAGTAGTACACCTAATATTTTAATAAATGATCAACCGAGAGTTGTGAGCAACCTGAATCTTGTTAATGAATTGAAGAGAGATAAAGAAAGTAATTTGAGGAGTACGGATAATTTCCATGGTTTACATGATGAGTTAACTATTACAAAAAAGAAAGAAAGTATTTTTGACAAGATATATAATGATGATATAGATAATGAAGAGGAGGAAGAAGAAGATGAAGAAGGTGGATCAAGTGGTGGATTATTTTATAATTATATAAATTTAATAATTAATGATAATATAAATAATATTCAAAAAAGTACATTAACCTTATTAAATGATCATGATTCATTAATGTGGGATAATTTTAAAAGTCATATATTTAAGAATTTTGTTGATTATCTAGTAAATTTTAAACAAAAAAAAAATCAAAAGATGATAAAGGGTAATGTATTAGATTTAGATCAACATGAATTTCAAATATTAATTTGGTTATATAATGTAAATTCAACCAAGTTGAATTTTATACCTTTTAAAAGTTTCTATTATTTATTACTAAGTGAAACTAATTTAAATTATTCTAAAGTCTTAATAGGAGGATCTGATAAAAAAATATTATTAGATAATTTTATAGAAGTTAATGATCATTATTATATTAATTCAAATAATGATATATTTAAGTCACAATTAAATAAATATCGAAATAGTTCATTGCATAGAGATGAATATAATAGTTCTTTAGATATCGATTCTATGTATAAACAGTTATTAAAAGATATATTGAATAGTTTATTAAATATGAATTTGTCCATAACAAAGGAAAATATCAGAAAGAATATGAAAACAGAAAATTTGAAAAATGGTAATGAGGGAAAAGGTGCAGGGGTAGAAATAAAAAAAAAAAGAGTTGATGAGAAAAAAAAAAAAAAACGAACAAGAGGAAAAAAAAAAAAAAAAAGGGTTGCTAAATATAAAAGTGAAGTTAATGAGGATAGTTATGAAGAAGAAAATAGTTATGAAAGTGATGACAATGATGAAAATGTTAATGATAATGATGAAAGTATTGATGATAATGATGAAAGTGTTGATGATAATGATGAAAGTGTTGATGATAATGATGAAAGTGTTGGTGATAATGATGAAAGTTTTGATAATAATGATGAAAGTGTTGATGATAATGTTGAAAATAATATAAATACAAGAAAGATGGTAAGAATTCCCCAATTTAGATATGAAAATATTTTACTAAATTATTTATTTGGTACCCTTCAACATTTACATGATAAATTTTATAAAATCGAGATAAGCAATTATGTTTCAAAAGATTTAAATCAAATAGATGAATATTTCCTTGATGCGAAATCGAATGCTATATTTTCATATTGTTATAATAATTTTTATAAGAATGAGATGGATAAAGAGAATAGTACTATTCATTTTTTTTTTTATTTAGTTAATATTATGTTTCGATGTGGTAATTACATTGGTTTAATACAGATAATAAAACTTGAAGAATTTATAAAAAATTTGAATATTGATAATTATTTATATGATTTTGTAATATTATTAATAAGAATATTATTATTAATTTATAATAAAAAGAATACGATGAATATTTTTGAAGATATGAAAGTTGATATTGATTGTAGTGATATATTTAAGAAGAAAATCCACATGTCAAATATAATAAATTTTTTTCATTCAATTATATATTTATGTATAAATAATATATATGCATATGATTTGTTATGTATATTATTTTCTGATATATTTTGTAAAAGAGGAAATATGTATACTAATCGTGATAAGAAAATAGCTATGAAAAATATATTTTTTTATATTAGAAAGAAGAATGGTACAATTAATAATAATACTACTAGTAGTAATAATAATTATAATAATAATAATAATAATCATCATGGTGCAAGTATTTTTCATAGTGCTTCTGATGACGATTTATTGGCTGATAAGAATTATATTAAAGAAATAAGAAATAGATATATGAATTATGATTATAATAATGATAAGTTAATGATGAATGGTTCGCTTCGTAAGAATCGTCGTCATCCAAATAATAGTAATAAAGATGGTAATATATATTATAATGATACTATAAATGATAGTAGTAATGATGATTATGGAGAAGATGAAGCTGATGATGGATATAATAGTAGAGATCATGATAAAAAGAATAAAAAAAAAAAGAAGCCATTTTTTTTTGATATGATTAGTAATATGCTTCAAAAGCCTAAAACCGTAAAAGAATATGAGAATGATTTTAATAATAGTATGGATATAAATGATGAAGTGAATAAAGGAATATATAATCTTCGCAAAAGTACTTTTTCAAAAAATCCTAATGATATTTACTTAGGTGTTACTAATAGACATGCCTTTAATTTTCAATATTGTAATATTGAAACAAGTATATGGATAGAATTATGTTTATTTTTATCAAAGAATTTTAATATATATGGAAGTAAATTTATAGATAATTTTGATATAATAGATACTGATGTGTTATATTGTGAAGAAGAAAATGTATCACATATAAATGATACAAAATGTCGAAGAGAACGTATAAATAAAAGAATTGAAGTTTTATTTATAACTATATCAAATTATATTATTAACGAAAATAAAGAATATTTATATATATGTTCTAAACTTAAAGTAGATGAAGTTATGAATAATTTTTTAATTAATGATGGAAAAATATCTGAAAAATTAAAAGGAAATATAAATAAGGTATTAAAAAATAATTTCTTATTATATATAAAATTATTTTATTATTTATTATTAGTTGGTAATATATATACAACTATTGTATTTTTATCTTGTATTTCAAATAATGTACAAAGAATTTTATTAGTATTAAGTATCTTTTTACATAATAATAATATTTTTGAAAACCATTTATTAAATAATATAAAAATGAAAACATTACAGTATTTAAAATTTAGAAATGATCACAATAGTATATTAGATACATCTCATGATATCACAGATGTACCTAATTCAGAAAACAAATTTAATTTAATATTATTAAGTATGAGTAATGTGGATTTACCTTTTGATCATTTTGTTTTACGTAATAACAATATTAATATATTATTGAAAATAACATATTTATTAAATTTAAAAACTAATATTAGTATTAAATTATTAAAAAGTATTGTACAAGAAAATCAGGATATATTATTACATGAAAGTGTAATTGGACATATAAATAATGATGGGAATATATTTTATGGAAAGTTGCATGACTTTTTATTTTTATTTAAAAATAAAATTAAAATAAGAAAAGATATTAAATGTTTTTTCTTAATGTATTATATATTATATAAACAAAATGTTTCAAATAACATTTTATTAAAGACAAGACAAAATGAAATGGATGATGAATATTTATATAAATCAAGAAATTTTAAATTTGTACATAATAAAAATATTAATACATTAAATAAAATTTCTTTAGATAATTCTTTAATAAGTGTACATTCATCTATTCTTTATAAAATATCCCAATTTTATGCAATCCTGGCTTATTTTGCAAACCAAAGGAAAAATTATATAATATCGTTCATATGTTATTATATTTTAAAAGATGAAGACAGTGCAATCAATTCATTAATAAGAATATATAATGACGAGTTGATATATTATTTTCATAATAATGAGAAGGAGTATAATTATATTCGTAAATGTGCCTTTAGATTTTTCCACCTCGCAAAGGTAAAATGATATATATAAATATATACATGTGTATATGTTATAAATTAATTTGATATATTATAAAGTATATTTTTTTGCATCATTTATAATATATATATATATATATATATATGTATATTTTTTTTATTTTTAGAATATGTGGCCATCCAATGTCAAACTCGAATCTATTGAGAATAAGTCTTATCTCATTTTATGCATTTTATTTATGAAAAAGAAACTGTTCGAAGAGGCCTTTGTTATTTTTTCAACCAATTTGGTACCTGATAATATGCTTGAAAAGTTGTCAACGGCTGATTATTATAATATTGATCTCTCTTCAAATTTTTTAATGACATTAAAGGAATTATGCACACAAAATTATAGGGTAATAATATATATATATATATATATATACATATATTTTATCTGTGTATATATTTAATTCGACATATATATTTATCAATATGATAATATATCTTTTATATACGATAAATTATTTATTTTTTATTTTTTTGTAGATTGATGAACTTGTGAGTAAACCAGCATTGAAGGCAATCATTAAATTTTTAAATCCAATAAAAGATAAATTGGATCCACAAATTGTTGAAAGTATTAATTATTTGGATGAAATAAATTATTGAAACTACATTATTACTTCTTTTTTTTTTTTTTAACACATATAAAAAAAATAATATATATGTATATTAATTTTTATTATATATATTATTATAATTTTTTTTTTATTTTTTTTTTGCATTTGTTAATTTATAATGAAATACTTTTATATATAAAGTTAAGGACACATATTACATTTTATATGTTAATACTTTAAATTTGTATATGTATCCTTAATATATGTATTTTGTATATGTGAAAATAAAATTTATTCTTAAATATATTCACATAATTACTTATATATTTATATTTATATTATATTATTATTTTTTTTTTTTTTTTTTTTTTTAAACACCATATATATAAAAATTATGAAAAAAAAAAAAAGATTAATTATTAATAAAATTAAATTATTAGCATATATAAATTGATATAAATATAAAGCCATCTTATTGAAATATTGAAAGGGAATATAAAAACACATTTGGCCTATCTATTTTCACATACACAAACATGTATATATGTATATTATTTATTTATTATGACACAAAATACTCTATAATAAAATACACACAAGATTATCTAATATATTATGAAAAATAATTTAATTTTTTTTCATTTTACCATGACGTGAATAGATAAATATATAATATATGTTTTTTTTTTTTTTTTTTTTTTTTTTTTTCTTATATATATATAATATAATACATTATCGCTCATAATATATTTTTCTTTTTTGTACGTTAAAAAGTGTTATTTGTTTTAATTGTCATAACATATTACTATTATATATATATTTTTTCTTCATTTTTATGAATTCCCTTGTAACATTTTGGGGAACAAGAAATGAGAAAAAAAAAAAAAAAATTATAATAATATATAAATAATTAAATAAATATTTATTATATATATTATAATGTATATATAAAATATATATATATATATATATATATATATTTATTTATTTATCTCGTTTTAATTATTATTATGTTGAAGTCATGCAAAATGCTGAAGATTTTATATTGTAATAAAATAATCACAAAAGGCTTGTGTAGTAAAGGATTCATATATAAGAGGATATATTTTCGTAATTTTAATTCTATTATTAAAAGTGAGAACAAAGTTGATAATAAATATATTTATAATATATATAAATTAAACGACATATATTATAACAATTTGAAGATAATAAATAATTATGATGAATTTTACAACTTAATAATAAAGAATGAATATTTTAAAGACTATGCACAAATAAGAAATAGATTTTATAAGGAAAAGAATGATATAATAAATAATGAGAATACATGTGATGATACATTGTATAGTGATAAGAATATAATGGGAAAAAAAAATACAATATTAAATGATGCAGCAAATAAAAGAATAGAAGAAGATAGTGATAAAAATATTATTAATTCTAATGATTTACAAGTATTATATTTTGGTTGTTATGATAATAATAATAGTATAATATTATTTAATAAATTTAAAAGTATTATTGAAAAAAATAAAAAGTTACAATTTTATTTTATTGATGTTAATTTATGTCCACAAGGTTCTTATAATTGTAATATTATTTTTGTACCTACAGTTATGCTAATATATAAAAATCATATATACAGAAAAAAATTGGAAATTAATTATGATCAACCAGTGGATGATAATTACTTAAATGACTTCTTATCAAAAGTACAACAAAGTATTGATTACTTCCATAAATACAATAATAAATATATATATTCTTTAAAAAAACAAAGCAATTATTTGAATACCAAATATATTGATATAGATAATCAAAACATTCACAAGGAAAACTGGAATACCTTTTAAAATAAATAAATATATATGTATGTATGTATGTATGTATGTATATATATAAATACATTATGTAATATATTTTAAATTTTAGGTTCCAAAGGCAATATTTTCAATTACATATAAAATAAAGTATATTCAAACGATTTGAATATATTTAATATTGGAAATTTTATATATGTTTAAGGTATTTCATGTAGTGAGAAGATGTGTAATTTTTAATATATTTCATTATGTGACACATATATATATATATATTTATATTATATTTATATAATTAAAAAAGAATTTAAAAAAAAAAAATAAATACTTATTTGATATATAAAACTAAAAGTTATTTCTAATAAAACAGGGAAATTTTTTTTTACTTAATTTAAAATTTATAACATATAATTTTTCTTAAAAAATAAAATAAATGTATACATGTATATATAATATATATAATATATATACTTTTTTTTTTCTCTTTTTTTTTTTTTTGAGAAAATTATAAGGTGCTCAGATATTTTATATTATGTACATATAAATATATATATATATATATATAATATTATATTAATGCATGTATGTATTTAACTATTTCCCAACCATAATTCAATTTAATTTAAAACAAAATTAGTACGTATTAAGAAATGTCCTTATTTTTTTTTTTATACGTTTATCATATATATTAAAAAAAAAGAAAAAACAAGATAATAATAATACTTATATATAGCATACATAATTATATAAGCATATATAGTTAATAATATACATTATCCTTATACACATTGAAATATTTATTTATTCTTAAAAAGAAAATTTACATATAAATATATTATTATATGCTTAATTTTCTTTTTTCTAATTTTTTTTTCTTTTTTGTATAATTTTATTTTTCAAATGTATTTTAATATAACCTAATTGTGTTCCAGTACATTTTTTTATTTTTTATTTTAATATTTATTTTTTATCCTATACATTATACATATATATTATTTTATATATTATAAATATTATGTGTATCCTTTTTTTTTTTTTTTTTTTTAAACCCTTTTAAGATACTATATTGTTAAGAATTATAAATAAATAAAATATAATATATATATATATATATATAAATACAATAGGGGCATTTTTTTATTTTTTGCTTGTATCCATATTTTGTATGCTTTTTAAAAATAATGAATATATTTGTAATTATTCAAATATTTAAATAAATAAATAAATAAATATATATATGTATATTACTCATTTTGAGTGTATTCTTAATGTAAGGGTAAATGGAAAAGTTATCTTTGTTAGTTATCAAAATTATATTTTAAAAAAGAAATATATTTTACCTGCTTGTGTACGGTGTTTATATTTTATATAGTACCATAATAAAAAAAAATATATAGATTTGTCATAATTTTTTATTAACCATCAACTAGCTAGACTAAATATATAACATAAAAATAATATAATATAATATTATATTATATTATATTATATATTTATAGTACAACTCACATATGTAATACATACATATATATATATATATATATATATATATTTATTTATTTATTTATAATTATTTTTTCCCCCTTTCCTTTTTTTTTTTTTTATTCATTTATTTTTATTGTTATTATGGCTAAATTGTCATTAACTATTAACAATGTTGATGATGGTTTAAAGCGAAAGATTAAGAAGGCAAAATTTGAGGGTGTTGAAGATCTGAAACATAAAAACAAAAAGCTGACCATTTCTTATAACCCGAAGGTTGTGGATTCTTATGGAGTAATAGAACGTATAAAACATTTGGATATTAATGGTGAAATTTTAAAGGATGATAATGATATAAGTAGTAAGAACGGAAATAGTTTTACTTTTTCCATGTATAAGGAAGGAGTAGAAGAAAATGTTGTTAAAAAGGAGAATATATTTGATGATAATGAGAATATGCAAAATATAAATAATTATAATTATATTGAAAATAATAGTAATAATTGTAATAATTTATATGGTGTAAATAATAGAGATAATTATGATAAATTGGATTGTAATGGTAATAATGCAGATAACACTTTTGATCAGATATACGATTTGAATAATATGGTGAATAATTATTCTTATCCAAATGGTGAAGATCTTTATGAACAGCTTGATAATGCATATGATGATAAGAATTATAAAGAGAATTATAAAAATTATGAAGACAATCATCAAAAATGTGAACAGAATTATAAATCTTATGGAGATAATCATCAAAATCATGAACAGAATTATAAATCTTATGGAGATAATTATCAAAATTGTAATGTGTCTGAAAAAAAAAATGAAAATATAAATTCCAATTATAATAGCACAAATAATAAAGGGGATTTATATGATATAAATTATTATCCTAATCAAGTTGAAAAGGTTGAAGAATCAGAAGGCGTAGACGAGAATAGGAAAAGTAGTAAATTCAGTGTTTTAAATTTATTTAATAATATTAAAAAATCAAAGGATAAGAAAAAAATGAAGAAAGAAATTAAGAAAGATTATTTAAATGAAGATTATAATAATTTAGATAAGAGCATTTTGTTATCTAATGATATGTATAAGAATGTCGAGAATAAAAACTATAATAATAATAATAATAATAATGATAATTATAATAGTAATGATAATTATAATAGTAATAATAATTATTATAGTAATAATAATTATTATTATGATTATAATGAAGAGAAGATGAAGAAAAAGAATTTTAATTTCAGAGACTATGAAAGTTATAGAGATAAACAAAATATTTACATTTGTGAATTAAAAATTTATAATATGACTTGTGATAATTGTGGAAAAAAAATTATTAACTTCTTAAAAGATAAGAAATTAATTTTAGAAGGAAATAGTTTTGCTACAGACAATAAAATAAAATTAAAAATAGATATCTCATCTGATATTATACATTGTAATAATAATGTAAAAATGTTTGTAAATACAATTATGAATGAAATAAAAGAAAGTGGATTTAATAATGATTTATTAGATCTTTATAAAGATGACAAGAATCGTTGTAATTTATCCGAAATAACATTATACATATACAGAGACGATATAATAAAATCATATAAGTTATTAAGAGATATTAAAGGTATTAGTAATGTAGAATATGATTTAAAAAAAGAATATGTTTACTTTTTATATGACCCTGAACTTGTTGGTATACGTTATATTTTAGAAATTTTAAAGAAAAAAAAAAATGTTGATGCTTATTATGATGAAGATAAAGAAAAATATTTTAGAAGTAGTCAAAATAATGAAACAAATAATACCTGGAAATTAATTGAATTGTCTATTTGTATTTTTGTAAGTATTATCATTATTGTTTTGAATAATTATCAAATGAATATGGGTTCTATGAATGGTTTTTATTCTTATACACAAAAAATTTTCAATAATAGTAATAAAATGGATACGGATAATATCAAGCATCCATCTATTTATGACAATATAGGAAATGGTACCCTTGTTGATCAATCGACATTAGATATATATTTGGAAAATGTAACAAAAGAAAAGATGTTACATAAATATGTTTATAAACAAAGTCGTCGTGATGAAAAAGGAACATTTTTTATTAATTCAAATTTTAAATTTATTAAGAAAAATAAGGATTCCCCTATAAATAGAAAATCGGTAGATGATGATATAAAGAAAGGACAAATTTTAAGTGCTAAAAAAAACAAAAGTATAGAATATAATAATACTATTAATATGGTAAATGATCAAATTGATGCAAGTCATTATAATAATCAAGAAGGTTATAAGGACCATTCATTGGATAATGAGAATAACGCGTCTAAAAATATAGAATATACAAATTCAGAAAATAGGAGAAAGAATTATATATTGAATGAAAAAGATGATGATAATAATAAGGAAAAAAATATAAATAATAATGATAATAATAATGATGGAAAAAATGATAATTTTAATAATGACTACAATAAGGATGATTATTATGATGACGAACATTATGATATTATCCCCATTGGTGATTTCAGAAAAAACGATATATCAGAAAAACAACCCGATAATAAAAAAGGTGATAATACAAAAAATGGATATTCTAGTTTTAGGAAACATATTAATACTAATCTAAAGAACAAGAATAATAAAAATGAGTCCGATGGAGAAGAAGAAAAAGGTAATATAGATGGTATATATATTCTTAAACAAAAAAATCATAAAAAAGATATGATTAAAGGGGAAGAGGAAAATAAAGATAATTTTTCAAAAAAAGAGGAAAAGTCGGATAATGAAAATTCAAATGAAGAAATTGATAAGAATTATAATTATTTGAAAAAAAAAGAAAAGAATCATAATAGTTCAAATGATGGGGATAATATAAATGATAGTTTGTTAAAAGAAAACGTAAAGGAAAAAGAAATACATGAAAGTAGTTCAAATGAACAAAAAGATAACTATTTGAAAAAAAAAGAAAAGAAAGATAATAAAAATATAAGTGTTGAAAATAATGATAATTTTTTGAAGAAGAACGAAATGAAGGATGTAAATAATGAAGATGAAGAAAATAGGGAAAGCACTAGCTTATTGAAGAAAAATAAAAAGAAAGATAATAAAAATATAAGTGTTGAAAATAATGATAATTTTTTGAAGAAGAACGAAATGAAGGATCAAAATAATGCACATGTAGGAAATAATGTAGGTGATATTGTTTTGAAAAAAGAAGAAAAGAAAGATAATAAAAACACAAATGACGAAAATAATGAGAGTGATAATTTTTTGAAGAAGAACGAAATGAAGGACCAAAATAATGCACATGTAGGAAATAATGTAGGTGATATTGTTTTGAAAAAAAAAGAAAAGAAAGATAATAAAAATATAAGTGTTGAAAATAATGAGAATGGTAATTTTTTGAAGAAGAACGAAATGAAGGATCAAAATAATGCACATGTAGGACATAATGTAGGTGATATTGTTTTGAAAAAAAAAGAAAAGAAAGATAATAAAAATACAAATGACGAAAATAATGAGAGTGATAATTTTTTGAAGAAAAAGGAAAAGTTATATAATAATAGTTCAAATGAACAAAATGAAGAGAATGAAAATTTTCTAAAAAAAAAGGAAAATACTGATAATAAAAATACAAATAGCCAAGATAAGCAAAATGCTATTTTTTTAAAAAACCAAAAAAAGAAGGATGATAAAAATTCCAAGGAAGAAAATGATGAAAGTGATAACTTTCTGATGAAGAAAGTAAGAACAGAAGATAAAAATACAAATGGTCACCATAAGCAAGATGATATTTTTTTAAAAAATAAACAAAATGATAATGTCAAAAGTTCACATGATCAAGATAACCAAAATGATGATACATTTTTGAAGAAAAAAAAAATAAAAGATAAGAATGATAATTCCAATGATGAAGGAAATGTCAGTTCACTAATGTTAAGTAAAAAAGAAGATGAAAATAAATCCAAAAATAAAAAGTGTGATACAAATAATTCAAAAGATAATATAGGTGAAGACAACCTTCGGGTGAGTAAAGAACAAGATGGTAAGGATGAACAAGATATTAAAGGTGATAAGGATGAACAAGATGTTAAAGATGATAAGCATGGACAAGGTGTTAAAGGTGGTAAGCATGGACAAGATGTTAAAGATGATAAGGATGAACAAGATGTTAAAGGTGGTAAGCATGGACAAGATGTTAAAGATGATAAGGATGAACAAGGTGTTAAAGGTGGTAAGCATGGACAAGATGTTAAAGATGATAAGGATGAACAAGATGTTAAAGGTGGTAAGCATGGACAAGGTGTTAAAGGTGGTAAGCATGGACAAGATGTTAAAGATGTTAAAGATGGAGAAAATGAAAATGACTCATATGACGAAACAGAAGAAGATAATTTTTTGATGAAGAAAAAAGAAAAAAAAGATGAAAACAGTACAATTGATGAAAAAGAAAATATAGTTATGGGTAAAAATAAGAATAGTGAAATATCCAATGAAGAAAATAATGCTACTTATGAAAATGAAAATATTTTTATGAATAAAAATAAAAGTTATAATAATTCCTATAAAAATGAAGGAAATGATGATTTTCATTTTTCTTTTAATAATTTATTTTACAAATTAGGTAATTATAGTATTTATTTAGATATGGACACAAAAATTGTTAAAAGTTTATCATTAAGATTATTTTTTATTTTTGTATTAAGTTCTTTTGTATATATATATTATGGATTTAGTTTTGTATTGAATGGATATAAGAATTTAAAGAATAATATGATAAATATGAATGTTTTAATTTCAATTAGTTCCTCTTTTTCTTATTTTTATTCTTTATTACTTTTATTATTTTGTTTAATTTTTTCAATTGATTTAAATGGTATTCCTTTATATTTTGATTCATCAGCATTGTTGATCTGTATAATGAAATTTGGGTGTGAAATAGAAAATTTTCTAGTTAGCTTTTCCAAAAAAAAAATGGAGGATTTATATGAAAGTACGGCAAAAAATGTATACATATTGGAGAAAAAAAATAGATATTATCAAGACGAGGAAGGAAATTTTAATAGTAATATGCCAATAAAAAGTATGTCTAATATAAGCAAGGCGTTTAGTAAAGATAATAATAGCAATAATATAATAGTAAATAGTCAAATAAATAGTAATGATATTCTTGAATCTGTTGGAAAAGAAAATATAAAAGTTGATACTTTAAAAAATAATCTATCCTTTTCAACTAGTTCCTTTTTTCTATCAAACCAATTTTTATATGATGATGATGAAATAAATAAAATTTTATCACAAGATATGGATATAAATATAAATGATTATAATATAAATAGTTACCCTGTTCAATTTATTCAAAAGAACGACATATTAATATTTTATGAAGGGTCAACATTATTAATTGATGGTATAAAAATTAATAAAGGAATTTCTTGTGTTGATGAAAGTATGATAAGTGGTGAAAAAAATGCTATTAAAAAATATAAAGGAGATAAAGTATATGCTGGTTCAAAATGTGTGGAAGGAGTAGTCATAATATATGTTAAAGATATATCTAAAGGAAATTATATTGAATATGTAAAACAAACGTTAGATGAAATAAATTGTAAGAAAACTAATTTACAATTATATGCAGATAAAATAGCTAGTATTTTTATACCTTTCATCTTAATATTATGTATTATTGTATTTTTCATTTGGTTTATTTTAACTTTCTTTGATATAGTAAATATAAAAAAAGAGAATTATTTTAAATTAAATCGCTTTCTTTCATGTGTTTTTTTTTCTGTACATTTTTCATTATCTATATTATGTGTGGCATGTCCATGTGCTGTCGGTTTGGCTAGTCCTTTATCGATAGCTATAAGTACTTACATATGCAGTAGTATTGGAATAATTATAAAGAATATTAATATTTTTGAAATTTTCTTAGAATGTAAGCATTTTATATTTGATAAAACAGGTACATTAACAGTAGGCAAACCAGTAGTAAATAAAATATATATTTCAAATAATATTGATTTGTTTATTGATCAATTATTAAAAAATAAATCAGGAAATCATTTATCTGTAAGTTTTAATGATAACAAAAATGCAAAGATGCCTGCTTTGGTTCGTGCAAAAAATGATGAGAAGAAAGTAAAAAAGATGAATAATAATATGAAAGATAATGTGAGTAAGTTATATAGTACTGCTTATTCCATAAATGATAAACCATCAAATGGTTATAATGGATATATAAATAATTTAGATGAACAAGTATTAGAAGGAAACAGAAATATGATGAAAAATAATACGCTAAATTTTGTTGAAAAATTTTCATGTTGTAATAAAAATGTGAACTTTTACTCTTTCACTACGGAAAAGGAATATTTCAAAATAGAAATTAAAAAAACATCAAGAAACAGAGATAAAGTTAAGAAAAAAAAAAAATACATAAAGAATGAAACAAGAAATAATTATGATGAAAGTTCCTTAAGTGGAGATAAAAATTATCAAAATGATCAAAACGATCAAATGGTTTCCAACAGTTGTATGGGTGAAAATAAGTCCATTTTAAATAGCATAGTTTCATTTATTACAGACAAAAATAAAAAAATCAAATATAACAAAATATTAGATAATTCATTAAAGGAACATTTTATTAATAACTCTGATAATTATTTTTCATCAAATGATGATTCATATTATAGTGAAACTACTAGTAATGAAAATGAGCATAACAAATATGATAATATACCAATATCAAATAATATAATGGAGCAACATGATCATTTACAAAATATGTCTTCACCTGTAGAAGAAGAAAATTCATATATGGAAAAAAGTAGTGATTGGTTATACCTCTTTTTAAGCTTAAGTTTAAATATCGAAAAATATAGTAATCATTTGTTTGCTACCTCTATTAATACATATATAAATAATAATTTTTCTATTAACGAAGTATTTGATGTTAATAATTTAAAGAATGAAAAAAATCAAGGTATTAGTTGTATAATAAATGATCTAACAATAACTATTGGTACTTTATTCTTTTGTTATACTAAATATAAAAATATATATTGTAATAAAATACCCATTATTGAAGAAAAGCTAACAGTTAAAAGTATGGAAAGACATATTTATTCATGTGATTGTAATGTTCATAAAACATATCAATATTTATATAGCTATTCGAACAGTAAAAAAAATGAAAGCAATAACATAATTTTTATGTGTATTGAAGGAATTGTCGTTGGATTTTTTACTCTAGTAGACAATATTAAACCCGAGGTTTTTGAACTAATCAATTACTTGAAGAGAGAGAAGAAAAAGGTATATGTCTGTACGGGTGATAATTATATGAATGCTCTTTATATATCTAAAATATTAGGTATAAAAAAGGAAAACGTATCTTCTAATACATTACCCTTAGAGAAGGTACAATTTGTGAAGAAAGTTCAATCAATGAATGACGGTAAGTTGGATCATATAAAAAAATCAATAAATAAATAAATAAATAGATATATATATATATATGTATGTATGTGTTTATATTATATTATATTATATTACGTTGTTTTATTATTTTTTATTTTATTTTTTATTTTTTTTTTATTTTTTTTTATTTTTTTTGTTTATCATTTTAGGAAAAGTTTGTATGATTGGAGATGGAATAAACGACTGTTTTGCCTTAAAAACGGCTGACCTAGGTTTATCCTTATGTACTAGAACTAATGTTGTTATGGATAGTGCTGATGCTTGTATTGTTGATAATAATATAAATGTGATAATAAAATTATTTGAAATAAGTAGAAAAACATTATTAGTAATAAAATTTAATTTTCTCTTTTCTTTTTTTATTAATATATTCTTTATATTATTGGCTAGTGGGGCTTTTTATTCTTTGAATTATGTTTTTTCTCCTTTCCTTTTTACATTCCTAATGTTTTGTAGTTCTATCATAGTTATATTATCATCACTTTCATTAAAATTGTAAGAATATATAAGCTATAAAAATGAAGTCTATGCAACAAAAATGATACTGCATATATGTACATATATATATATATATATATATATATATTTATTTATTTATTTATATGTATATAATAAATGATGTTTTTTATTTTACTTTATTTTTAATGTTCAGGCTTCTCAAGAATATATCATGAGTGAATTAATGGTAGTAAATAATATAATATAGAGGAACAAAATATATATAACTGATAATAAAAAGTAGGGAATAAACAATATTTCATTTTCTCAAGTATATTATTAATTTGGTTCAACAACGTAGATACAGCATCTGGACATATTCATATATATTTGTGTTGTCTTTTTATTGCTCCTAAATATATATATATATATATATATATATGTATATATTATTTTAAAAATAAATTTATGTTAATATTAAATAAAGCATAAAAAATTATTTTTGTTTCTCTTTTTTTTTTTTTTTTTTTTTTTTTTTTTAA
>NC_033654.1:125066-139964 GCF_001601855.1 Plasmodium reichenowi | reverse complement strand
TATTTTTTTTTTTTTTTTTTTTTTTTTTTTTTCAATTTATAATTTTCTAAAAAAAAAAAAAATTCAAATAAAAAAATGTTTTAAAAGAAAAGACCAATAGATATTATTTAACATATATATATTTATACACATATATATATAAAATTAAAAAAAAAAAAGAGAGAGAAAAGAAAAGAAAAGAATAAACATGGTATTATTTATTAGGATAATATATATATATTATATATATTGTAAAAAAGAAGAAAAAAAAAAAATAATAAAAAATGAATATAAAAATATATATGTTTTTTAATATTCAAAATTTACAATTTACTATTACAATATTAGGTAGAATTATGATAAAAGAAAAGGATATTTTACTTTTTTTTTAATTTTTTCCACAATATGATACATTTATTATATATACATAACATATATAAATAAAAGTATATGTAAGTATTTATATATATGATAAAATTTTCATAGTTTTTGTTTTTTGGAGTCATTAGTATCATCGTTCAATGACCTTTTAGCTCTATGTGGATTATCATTGTTATTTGCTATAAGTAGTTGTATTTCTGTTAATAAAGATGTGATATCTGTAGGTTTAAGTGGGAATATTTTCATGGCTGTAAAATTAACTCTTTCTATACCATTATAAGCTTTTTGATTAACTCTAACAACAATTTTATATTCTTTATATAAGAAATCATAATTGAATAAATAGTCTAGTGTATCTTCATCTAGATTTTTTAATTCTTCTGCTTTTTTTCCTAATAAATTATATCCTTCATCTGAAAAGGCTCTTAATATAATAGATCCTGAAAAATCCATAAATAAGAAATTGAAAGTATAATTATAAAATGGTTTAACATTATTTTCATCACAATTCATACAAGAATAAACAATATTATCTTCTTCTGGATTATCAAATTCATTATCCATATTATTATTATCATGTCCACTAGATAATAGTTTTTTTTTACATTTCATACAAGCAGGATAATAAAATCTGTGCTCATTTTCTTTACTTTTCCAATATATTCTTTTAATTCTTCCTATAAGTGTATATGTACCCGATATTTTTGATAGCACATCACTAACATCACTTAAAGCATAATGTTTATCTGGAGTTTGGGTAACATCATTAGATAAAATATTTCTCATATTAGTAAATTGTTCATATTTACCACTATTATTATACCACTGTGATATTTTGGCACACTTAGCTTTTAATTCATCATTTAAGTTTTCCATTTTTTCTATAGAACTAGTAACACCAAAAGTACCATTTTTCATATCATTCCAATTTCTTATATTAATATTAGTAAATATATATATTTCATTTTCTACAATTTCTTCTTTTATTAAATTAACGTTAGAATCCCAAAATGATATTTCAAAAGAATGTTTTGTATCGTCAACTATAATAATATTTTGCTTAGCTATATCATTACCTTGTTTTGTTTTTAAATTACTTACTGTTCCTATATGTTTAACTATACCTATTAAATCAGCTGTGAATGGTGTTTCTTTTGTAGCTATTTTTATATCTCTTAAATTCACTAGAGATATTTTCTTTTGAATCTTTATTTCTCCATCATCTTTCACTTCATGTATTTCACTATCTTCATTAAATGTTAATTCGTATTTATGTTTTACTGTATTATATTTGGGATTTGCTATAGACACTCGGCCTTTAGAAAATATATACACCTTCTTTAGTTCAATAGCATTAAACCATTTATCTGCTGAACTACCCCAGAACTTACACGATATTGAATCTCCATGTACATCCGTAACGTCTATACTGAAGAAACTGTTATTGTTTTTGAAAGTAGAAAGTTTAGTTTTATTTACTACCTTGGCTTTTATTATCCATTTGCTAACGTATGTAGTAATCTGACTAATACGAAATAATAAGCTGCATAAAAAAAAAAAAAAAATTAAAAAGAAATTAAAAGGAATTAAACGGAATTAAAAGGAATTAGGAGATATTAAAATAAATTTATGTTTTTAGGAAAGATATGGATGCCCAATATCGGATGAAACAATATATGTATATCTTATATCATGCCATATGCATACACACACATATATATATATATATATAAATATGTATTATCATAAAAGCAAGGTAATACTATAAATAGTTTAATCACAAAACATAAACCATGAAATAAAAATAATATATATACATATATATATATATAACAATAAAATATATTTTTATGTATATTTTTATTTTAATTTATTTATTTATTTATTTATTTATTATTTTTTTTTCAACATTTTATTATGGCTATTAAAACAATCTAATTTCATAGCTCTATGTTATTTTCAAATAAAATATATATCTTATCATATACTTACTCGTTCTCACTCATTTTGTACAATTCATTAAGAAGTCTGCGTTATATCTTATATATCTTTAAAATTTTTCAATATAATCAAAACGAAAAATATACATATATATAATATATAAATATGTATATATATATATATATAAGGATAATTTTTTTATGGTTTATATATATACATAAATAAATATAATAATATATTATTATCAAATAAAATTTTCAATAATATATTTTAAAAAATAAGAAAAAAAAAAAAAAAAAGAAAGAAAGAAAAAATATATATACACATAAAATGGATGAATATATATATTTATAAAATATATAAATAATATATATGTATAATAAAATCATATATATAATATAAACGTATATATATAATAAATATTATATATATATATATATATATATATATAATTCATTTATTTTTTTAATCAAATTATATTATATTACATATATAAAAATGTACCAATTTATTATTTTTTTATTTTTTCCTTTTCTTGTACAATAAAAAAGATATTGCCAAAAAAATACTTAAAATCAAATTTTATTAATAATGTTAATAAAGAAAATTATAAAAAATATATGTATGTAATATTAATATATATTCATTGTGAATATTTCAAGTATATTATTAATATTTGTACGTTATAATAAAAACATAATCTACATTATAAAAATAAAAATTAATCTTTATAAATAAAATGTATATTTATATGTTTTTTTTATTATTTTTTTTATGAAACCTTGAAAAAATAAGTAATATAATATATATCATTAAAATTAAAAAAAAAAAAAAAGGAAAAAATATATGTATATATATATATATATATTTATATTTATATAGACAAAATTATACACTTATTTTTATTAAACATGAAAAACATTAATAAAAAATAACTCTATCTCATATTATAAATTGTATTCAATAAAATAAAGGAATTTATAAATATGTGAATCAAATAGGAATAATATATTCATTTATTTCTTTTATTGTAATAAAAATTCATATTGAAAAGCATACATTAAGATTATTATACATAAGTTATTAATATGATATATATATGTATATATTAATATGGTACGCGACAAGTAATACACATAATAATGTGGATATGAAAAAAATTTTATATCAATATTTATTATATATGTATGCACAAATATTATATAACCAATGTTTTAATAAATATTATATATATATATTTATATATATATATATATATATATATATATTTATTTATTTATTTATTTGTTTGTTTATTTATTAAGGAAATTATAGAAAGTCAAAAATTTCATTCACATTTTTTTTATAACTTACAATGGTCCTTTTATTTTAAAATAACTTTAGCGATTATTTTATCATACCTATATAAATATATAAATATATACATATATGTGTTATTTCATGTTGAATACACAATGAATTTTTGTTATATCATTAATATAGCTGAAATGTTAAATAATCATAAAATAAAAATAAAAAAATAACTATAAAAATTAATTACCAAGTCAGTGAGACACGTATATTTTAAATGACGAAAAAATTATTAATTTTTGTAAAATATACATTTATGTGTTAAAAAAAAAAAAAATTTTATTTAAAGTCTGATATAATGACAGTTTATTTTATATGTCTTATGGAACATGTAAATATATATATATATATATAATTTGAAAATTAATTTTAATGTTACATATTGTAACTCATTTAAATAATATTATATAATATAATGTTCATAAATGAAAATTTTTTATTCCTTTAGCTTGATAAGATAAATTTTTTTAAATAATCATTTTGTTTTAATATGATATGTTTTAAAAAATAATTTATTATATTTAATTAAGAATTATGATACAACTTATGTCTTTATAAACGTTTTCATTTGTCACACATCATATATTTATAGTATATGGGCTTTAACTTCAGGTTTAAAAAATTCTTATGTAATTTTAAGAAAAATAATACAACAAAAAAAATAAATTAAAAAGAAAAAATAATGTGATAAAATAAATATATATTATATAAATAATATAAATAATATAAAGTAATAATAAATATCCAATACACCTTCCAAATATTAATCCAAAAAATATATTTTTTTAAATAAAGATATAAAAAATATTATATATATATATATATTATAAGGATTGTTAAAAAAAAAAAAAAAAAGGAAAAAAATAGTATTTAATAAAAATGCATATATAAATAAATAAAGGCTTTTTTAAATGTGTAATAAGTATAATATTATATTTGAGATATATGAGAAAATATATATACATTTTTATATGTAATTTCTTTTACTATATTTTATATTACACTTTTAGTTGAACTCTTAAACTTACACGAATTTTACAGATTAAAATAAATATTATTTTCACGTTTCCAAATTAAAAATATATATATATATATATATATAATATTAAAAACATTACATACATAATATTATTTGTTTTTTTTATTATTATATTTTATTTATTTATTTATTTATTTTTTTTTTGGTATTTTACATATTCAAATAAATACACTTTATTCTAAAATAATTAAAGAGAAAAAAATATTTTTTTTTTTTTTTTTTTTTATAATAAAATTATTTTTATAACAGTTTATTTAAGTAATTATCATTCATAATGATATAAGATTCATATATTTTCATGTAATTTCTTTTTTTCATTTTGCTTTTTTTTTATGTAATTATCACAAATTACCCATTTGTGATTAAAATGAATACTAATATATAATACATATATAAGTTTTTTTTTTTTTTTTTTTCTTTTTCTTTTTTATAAGAAAAAATATTTATTGATCATATATTTTATATACAAAATATATATTAATTTTTCTTTTTCTTTTTTTTTTTTTTTTGGAATAATCTCTATTTAATAAAATGTATGTAATATTATATTGTGTCCTTTTTTTATTTCAAGTTGTTTATTCACGTCGAGCTTTTATCAATGTTCATAAGAATAATATAATCAATAATAAACTGAGCGTTAACAATCCTTACAATAAAAATGCGTTATATCAAAGTTCTTCTAAAATACCCATGTCACAGGTTAACATAAAAGAAAGAAAAAAGAAATAAAATAAAATAAATTTATTTAAAGATTATGTATATTTTATTTTTACTTCCTATGATGTTTATATATATATGTATATATGTATGTATATATGTATATATTTATGTATGTATGTATGTATGTATATATTTATGTATGTATATTTGTCTTAATCACTCATTATTTATTTTATTTTATTTTTTTACTACATGAACTGTTCAGGCGATTACAAAGAAGCAAATAATAGAAGAAGTTTCAATGGAAACTAAAGAAAACAAAAAGACTGTTGAGAAGATAATGAATGGAATATTTGATAATATATATAAACATTTAGAGAATAATGAAAAGATATATATACACAAATTTGGAATGTTTTATAACATTTTTAGAAAGAAAAGATGTATAAAAAATTTGAGAACTAAAGAAGATATTGAAATAGAAAGTAGTCACATGCCCCATTTTAAATTTTCAAAAGTTTTTAAGGAGTTAATAAAACAAAATGTAAAGGTTAAAAAAGGAAAAGGAGTTAGTACCAATGATCATGATTTGGATGAGGATGATATAAATATGGATAATATTAATGAAAGCTTTAAGGAAAATGTAAATGAAAAGTTAATTTATTAAAAAAAATAAAATTATACACATAAATAAATAAATAAATATATATATATATATATAAAGAAATCCTTGTTTTTTTATTTTTTTTTTATTAAACATCTTGTTTTATCGAAAAAATATACATATATATATATATATATATATATATATATATTTCATTCTTCTTTTTTTTTTTTTTTTGAATGTTATAATTTTTTTTTTTTCTTCGTGTGTTAATGTTTTATATAAGTATATAAAATTATACACTATTTTTTTTCAAGTAAATATTATTATATTACATATATGTATATATAATATGTATTGTATACATATATATATTTTTTCATGCTCGAATGCATATCAATTTTTTTTTTTTTTTTTTTTTTTTTTAAAGTTAATATAATTATTAATCCAGTTGTTTTTAGAAAACTATTCAATCATACATATATATATATATATATATATATATTTTAAAGAATATATTTTTTACTTGCCTTTTTCCCTTGATTATTCTATAAAATCAATTTTTAATAAAAAATAAAAAAATAAAATAACGGAAATTATTTTGAAGGGGGTAAAAGTTTAAAATATACATCATAAAGAAATAAAAAACTATCCAAAATTTAAGTTATTTTTTAAAATAAAAAAATAAAATAAAATAAAATATATATATATATATATATATATATATATATATGTATTTGTTTATAACATATATCTGAAAAAAAAAAAAAATTTTTGAATTATTGACTCTGATAAAAAAGGCAATAAGCTTTAGCCGATTCAACTTCTTCAACATCAACAGAGGTTACCGTGCTATCATCAAATTTGTACCACTATAATGGATAAAAAAAGAAAACATAAAAATAGTATGTATATATGTATATATATATATAGATAAAATATCACTATGTACGAAAAGAATATTATATATGTATGTATTCATTTTTATATTGTTATTTATTTTTTTCTTACCACGTTGACACCATTTGAATGTTTCCTTTTCGTATAACAAATGTAATGACCACAATTCGAATTCAACCCTCGGTGTACTATTACTCCACATAGATTATATTTTTTGATTGGTTCAATGAATTGATTATCTTTTTTTTTGAGAACATTTTCAATAGTAAAATCAGCCATATCAAATTTTATTGGCTTGTCAATTTTTGATCCATCTTCTTGTAATCTAATTAAATGTATAATTAGAATATTTGGTTGTTTGTAAACACATGAATATTTAAACATTTTCTTACATTTACATTTTTCACAAGTAGAATTGACTTCTTCTTTTTTAAAATATTCTATTAAATTATCATTTATGTTATTTTCTGGATTTTTTTTAAAAACATTTACACTTAAGTTATAAACTGGTTGATATATATAATTAACATATTCACATTGTGAACATGTAATTTTTTCTTCTATTAAACCTAAGAATAAATCTGATATAATAGATTGTTCTTTTTTTAAATAATAATCTATTTGATTATTTTTATCTACTGACTCATCAATTACTTTCACCATATTGTGTATAAAGTCAAATACAAGAAGAAGAAATTCATGACAATCTTGTTGTTCGTTATATTCAAATAAGTAAGAATATTTATCATTTAAAAGATTTAATAATTTATTAACACACAATACTTTACCTTTATTATGCATTTTACTTAATTGAAATAATTTAAAAGAAAATGTTAATAATAGACATTCATCCTTTTTTTTATTATTGTTATTATTACTTCCAAAAATATTGAAAGGTATACTATTGGTAAAGAAATTTTTATTTATAAAAGATGAATTCATATTTTCATTTTCATCACTTGACATATTAACATTTTTATATTTTACAGTTACATAATTATGTAATGTATATATTAGTTTGAAAAAAACTGATAAACACTGCATAACTACATTGATATAACATGTAGTAGAGTAATTAATAATACCAGCAGGTTGTTCTTTTGTCATAATAGAAGTATGATAATTTATGGATGATTCATTATCTCTTTTAAAATTATTATTATTACTATTCATAATATTATTATTATTATTATTATTATTACTGTTATTATTTGGTACTAACAAGTTTTTTAAATTATCATTATCATTATTATTAAAAAAGTTATATTTAGAAATATCATTTTCGTTATATAAACTATTATTTCCACCACTGCTACTACTACTACTACAACTATTATGTAAGCTGCTACTGCTTGTATTTGTGATGTTACTAGAATAAACACTCTGATCATCATCGTCATCATCTCTCTTATTATTATTAGATATATTATTTTTATGGTTCTTTTGTTTATTAAAGACAGAAATGAGGTTACATCCTTGTTGTGGATCCATACTATTATTGTTTGTTTCATCCATTTCCATGTTATATTCCACATCATTTTTATTTTTATTTTCGTGATTATTTGATTCCAAATCACCTTGTTTTACATCAATATCATCTAATTTTTTTTTCATTATATGATTTTTTTTCTTTTGATCTTTTTTATGATTTTCCAAATTGGTAATGTTGTCTTCTTCATTTATATTATTTGTATTCTTAACATTTTGTTCATTTCCTTTTATACTACATCCGTTTTGAATAATACTATTATTATTTTTAAGATTATGATTTTTATTTTGTATATTATTCAAGTGTGTGTTATCTAAAATATTATTTATTTTTTCTGTGACCTGTTGTTCACCACAATTCGATGAACATACTCTATTATTCGTTGTATTATTTTGTGCGTTTTTTATATGTTTCCTCTTTTTTACTACATCATCTAAATTTTCGATACTATCATAATATATTTTCTTTTCATTCCTATTGTTATTATATTCATTTTTATTCTTCTTCTTCTTATTATTATTATTATTATTATCATTTTCGTATTCATAAATAGAACCCCTCTCTGTATTACCATCCGTAGTTCCTTTGGACTGGCTTTCAGTAGTTGTTAGATAACCATTACTTGAGATTTTTTCATTATCATTATTATATTCTTCACACGATTTATATATATCATTACCATTGGAAGAATTACAAGGGATAGAATTTTTTTTATTACTACTTGAATTATATGATTTATTAAAATTATTTATATTCATTTCGTTGGCACTTATATTTGGACTAAGATATATATTTCTATCATTAATTTTATTTATATCTTCTTCATTTTTTTTATAATCATCAATAACATTATTTATATTTCTATTATTATATGAATCATTATATATAATATTATTATTTTCTTCAAACTCTCTTTTAAATTCATATATTTCTACACTTCCATTCAAGTTACCCTTACAATTGTTTTCATCATCTTTTTCATTCTCCTTCTTTTTATTATTTGTTGTTTTATTTTTCTTATCTTCTTCTTTATTTATATTATTATTGTTATCGCTTGTGTTATCATCCTTATTATTATTATTATTATTATTATTATTATTATTATTATTGTTATTGTTATTATTATTATTATTATTATTATTATTATTGTTATTATTGTTATTGTTGTTATTGTTATTGTTGTTATTGTTATTGTTGTTGTTATTATTTCTATTATTATTATTATTATTATTATTATTGTTGTTGTTGTTATTATTATTATTATTGTTCTTGTTATTATTATTGTTGTTGTTTTTATTATAATTTCTTCTCGTACTATTCGTGCTGTTACTCTTTTTTATATTCGATCGTTGAGATTTATTACAATTTATGAACATATTACTATTATCAACATTTTCATTATTATACATATTATCATTGTTATACATATTATCATTGTTATACATATTATCATTGTTATACACATTTTCATTATTATTTACATTTTCATTATTATTTACATTTTCATTATTATTCACATTTTCATTATTATTCACATTTTCATTATTATCCACATTTTCATTATTATCCACATTTTCATTATTATCCACATTTTCATTATTATCAGTATTAATATCCAATTTATAACTGTTGGGAAAACCCCTTGACAAATTATGCGGATTATGTAAAAGAGCATCACCATCAAAATTATCCAATGAAATATACTCAGTTTGATTCATATTTGAGCTGATATGCGAATTAGCACATAATTTATCATTTTCCAATAAAAACAATTTTTGTGCATTCAACTTATCATTATGTTTAGCATTAATTATATTATACATATTACTACTATCACTAGAAAAATTTTCATCGTTTGAAAAAAGGATATTTTGTTTATTATTACTATTTTTATTTTTTATTTTTTTTATTTTATCTAGAATTTCTTTATTAACATGTTTATCATCATATTCAATATAAAGTATGATATTTTTTTCTTGTTGTTTTAAATTATAAAATTGTAAAAGTTCATGATAATTATGAGCACACATTTTTTTTTCATTGTTTTCTTCTAAAATGTAATCATGTGGATATTTATCATTATTATTATAATCATTATAATTAATATAATTATGATTATAATATTGATTTTTATATAATGTATGTTCATTTTCTTTGGGTTCATTATATATATGTGTATGGTCTATATAATTAAATAAGGAAAATAAATTTTTTATATATCTTGATTCTAATAAATACATAATATTATTATTCATTATATCATTCGAAGATATTGGTATAAATGTATTATATATATTATTAGATATTCTTTTTATACATGGTCCTCCATTATATAAAAATTGTAGAAATCTCCACATGTATTTATTTGTACATATATAATCTTTTCCTTCTTTTAAATTTTTTTTTAAACATTGTTTTTTTAAATATATATTATCATTCATATTTTTGTCATCAGAAAAAGCATAATTAGTTTCTGATATATTATAATTTTTGAAAATCTCATCATGTTTATATTCGTATAATTCCCAATTAGAAATCGAACCAGGGAAATCATTAGATTCATTGTTAATGAATTTCTTTAATTTATTAAACCATTCAAGATGTATAATATAATAATAATCATTAGTATCATTTAAAAATTTTATATTAATATACTTTTGATAAAAATATTGTTGTATTCTTTTTAAAAATATTAAATTTTTATTTATGTGATATAATAATAATTTATTGTTGTTTGTTTTTTGCATATACCAATTGTATGTATCATTTTGTGAATTATCATACTGTTCATCTGTTGCATCATTAACATTATCATATATTATTTGACAACATGGAGGAATATCAATAGATATGTTTGTTGATTCTTGGTTTTCTTTCATATGCATATTTTCTTCTTCATAATATTCGATATGATCCTTTTTCTTCACTCCTTTTTTTGATAATATATTTTCTGAATATTCATCATATATTAAATTATTATATAATTCATTTATAATCATATTAGAATTGGACATATGTATATTTTTTTTTTTTATATATTCCTCCATATCTTTTTCTAAACTTGTATCATCTTTTATATTACAATCATCACTCGTTATATTTTCTTCTGTATTTGTATTATGATAATTAAGCGTTGAATTTATATTATTATTTTTTTTTTCTTTTATATCATCTTTTGAAATATTATTACTATTATCATTTAATGGTGTATTATAATTTTCCCCATGGCAATTTTTTATATAGGTCCCTTTTTTTTTAAATCTAGAATGACTATTTATATTTTCTTCAAAGTTTTCATTTATATGATTATAATCTTTTTTATTTAAATTGTTTACATTGTTTATATTGTTTATACTGTTTACATTGTTTATATTGTTTACATTGTTTATATTGTTTACATTGTTTATATTGTTTATATTGTTTATATTGTTTATATTGTTTATACTGTTTATATTGTTTATACTGTTTATATTGTTTATACTGTTTATATTGTTTACATTGTTTATATTTATAATATTCTTATGATTATTATTTTCTATAATAGTTGTAGAATTTTTTGTTTTATCATTTGATTCAAAATCGTTAATATGTTTTATATTACAACGTGTGTGTTTTGTATTAGTTTCTTGGCTAGCTAACATATTATTTTTTACTATATTTTTAGGATAATTATAATTATTTGTATATTCGTCATGTTTATTATTATTGTTATCATTACTGTTTGTATAATCTTGATTAATGTTTATAAAATCATGTTGTCCTATATCCTTTACAAAATTTACGGCTGAATTACTTGACGGGATATTTTTATTATTTTGTATGATATTATCATTTTTTTTTAAATCACTTAATATAAATTTATTGTTTGATATTAAGACACTGTTATTAAAGTCATTTATATTATGAAACTCCTTTAGTTCACATATTTTTTTCCCTTTCTTTGTCATATTATCTTTACTTATAACCTTATTATTAATGTTTTCTATAATGAATTTTTTGTCTTTTATCATTATATGAAAAAAAGAAAGTTATGATAAATGAATAACTAAATCATATTATGTGTATATTATTTTATGTGTAGAAAATTATATTAACATAAACAAATGTTTATCTATATATATATATATATAATTATATATAATTACATAAATGCGTATAAATTATTTTTATATTTTATTTTATATTTTTTATTAGTACAGTTTTTTTTTCTTATTTTTCTTTTCTCATGTATTAACTCTTCTAATATTATGTATATATAAATCCATATATATAATGTATGTAAAAATAATTGCAAAAAAAAGAAATCATTAAAAGTAGTTGTAAAAATATATATATTATATAAAAACAAAATTAGGAAAATTCATATAATATATAATATTTATATATATATATATATATTATATATATATGTTATATTTTATTTTATATGTAAAAGTTCATATTAATTCTTTTTTTTCTTATTTATTTTTTATCTCATATGTTTAAAGGTGTTATATAATATATATATAATATATATAATGTTATTTTATAATACTTTAATTTTTTTTTATTTAAATTCATATTATAATATATTTAATAGTAGAAGAATTATATTTCTTATTTCTTTTTCTAAAATAAAGAAAAAACTTTTAAAGCAAATAAAAAAAAATATAAACGTCAAATAAAAAAAAATAAAATGAAATAAAATAAAATAAAATAAAACATTTAAAAAAAAAAAATAATAAATAAATCAATAAATAAAAGGAAGTAAATTGAAGGGAAAAATGTAAAAGTAAAAGGAAAAAAAATAAAATAAAATAAAATAAAAAAAAAAAAAAAAAAAAAAATGTAATTTGTAATTATATTTATTATATATCCATATATAATATATATAATTTTTATGTAAAATATATTATATATATATATATATATAAAGGGACATCAGTATATAAATATTATATTATATTATATATTTATGTATTATATATATATATATAATATATTATATACGGCTTCTTTAATATTACAGAAGAAATAAAAACCCGCCCTAATGTTTCCACAAATATTTATATATAAACATTTGAATTACATATATTTTTAAGATAATATATATTATATTTGAAAAAGTACTTTATAATATAAAAAAAATATCAGTGAAATTAAAATTTCTGTTATAATATAGTATTAATATTTTATTTATTTCTTTTAATATCAATAAAAAAATATATTTAAATAATATTTTCCTTTATTTTCTATATATATATATATATATATTTTGAGAATTAAATCCTTACGACGGTGAAAAAAAAAAAAAAAAAAATATTATATAAAATAAATAAAGGTATAAAACAAATACATATTTTATATGATTATAATATGATTTTATATATATATATATATATCAAAAAAAAAATCAGTCACATTTAATTAGACATACATGATTATTAAATGGCATGGAATAATTCGTTCTTTTTTGTACTTTTTTTTAAAGGCACGTTTTAGATATTAAATTTTAAACAAAAAAAAAAAAAAAAAAAATATGTTCATATATAATAATTGTAAATTTACATTTGTATTAATATTATAATTTTATGTTATTAAAAAAAAATATAAATGCACGAATATTAATTTTTACAAAATTATACAGTAATTTATATGAATTCGAAAAAAAAAAAAAAAAAAAAAATTTTAAAATAATAAAAATTTTATAAAAAAGTTAACTTATGATTAAATAAAATAATAAATACATATATATATATATATATATATATATATATATCTATTTATTTAATTATATATAATATATATATTTTTTTCATTTGTTTATTATTCAATTAAGATCTATCCTATTTCCAAACTTAGCATACAGTTCTGTTTTTAATTGTTGCTTTTCATTTAGTTTTGCTTTATATTCTAATTCCATTTCATTTAAATTTGCGAGCTCTTCAGATTTTCTATCCTCTAAATGTTCTTCCATATAATCCAAATCGAATTTAAAAAAGCAGTCACCTAAAGTGTAAAAGAAGAAGTATATCAAGAATATGTATTTGTATATATGTATGTATATATATGTATGTATATATGTGTATTATATATGTGTATTATATATGTGTATTATATATGTGTATTATATATGTGTATTATATTTGTGTATTATATATGTGTATTATATATGTGTATTATATATGTGTATTATATATGTGTATTATATATGTGTATTATATAGGTATATTATATATGTATATTATATATGTATATATTTTGTGTACCTATATTTAACATAATATCATTTGAATCAAAAGCTAATGAAACTTCATCAATAGAAGAATCAATATTCATAATATTTTCTTTCATCATTTTTATTTTATGTTCATATAATGGTTCTGTATAATGTAGATTTGTAAACTTCCCAATTTTTTTTTGATCATCTACAGTCATATCTAAACCTAAGTCATATTTGTTTTGTTTTATGTCACCCATTTTTTTTTTTTTTTTTTTAATAATTAAAAAGAGTGTTTATATATATATATATATATAAGAATCAGAGATTTATTAAATTATATAAGAAAAAAAAAA
>NC_033654.1:113631-121131 GCF_001601855.1 Plasmodium reichenowi | reverse complement strand
TTTGTAACATGAGTACATATTTTATAATATTCTTTTTGGTTATATTTATATTTGTCATTAGTATATTTATAGGTATGTGTATAAATAATGAGAAAGAAAAAAGTATAATACAATTATTTTTTACCTATATCCAATTTGTATCACTACTGAGGTATTAAATTATAATATTAAAAAAATAAATTCTATTTTATTATTTTATGATGTATATATATATATATATATATATATATATATATATATATGTGTGATTATTTTCGTTTAAAGGTATGTTAATTCAAATTATGATCACTATCTTGTAAAATTTTTGTATTTTTTTACATTCGGCATACCAATTAATGAATTTCTTGACTGTGTCTTTAAAGTAATGAAATAATATTATTTTTCATTTGTGAAAAATTAAAATATTTTTTATTCTTCCCAGGATGTTATAAAATGTATGTTTATATATATGTATTATTTCATTTTAGAGAGGAAGTAATTTAGAACGGATTCAAAAAAAAATCACCTTTCTATTATACTTTCCTTTGTTAATATTAATTTTTTCACTTTTGTGTACCTTTATCATTACCTTATTTTATAGTAATTTATACGAAAATGAAAATTATAATATGGAACATAAATAATATATATATTCATGAAATAATATAAATTACTATGCATCTATATATAATTATCATGTTTCCTTTGAGTGCATATCATACATAGATACAAACATACATACATAGATACATACATACATACATAGATACATACATACATACATACATACATACATACATACATACATACATATATTTAATATATTTTATTACAGAGAATGTAAAAAGACATGAAGATGTTACTATATGCCCTTTTGATAAAAATTATAAACACAGAAGCAAAAAAAAGCATATCAATAAAGTTGATAATTCAAATGTGAATAACAATAATATAAGTGAATATAAAAAGAAAAAAGATTGTAGTAAGAGAAATGAAATAAATATAATAGATATGAATGATCATAAGGAAATGAACTTTTGTGATTCTAATAATTTATTTATAAATGAAATATATGAACCTAAAAATTTTCATCATAATATATATTCTGATGATAATATAAAGAGGTGTAACTTGTTCAGTGCGGAAAACAATGTGAGGTCCTTTTTGTTTTTTTTTATATTTTATCACGATTTGATATATATAGAAATAATTAAATTGTGTGTATTATTTTGTTTATGCAATTATGATGAACATAGAGAAGAAAGTTTTATTATAATTGACGATTCAATAAATTGTGAAGATATGAAAAGTGCTTATTACAAAATAATGATAATTATTATATATAATACATTTATGAAATTTTTTTACTTGTTTTTTTTTGAATTACTTAGAAAATATGTGAAAAGATATCAAGAAGTTATAGATGAATATATTATTTTGCAACAAAAAGCAAAAATTATAAATAAAAAGGATACTCTTTTTTTAATTATATTTATAATACTTTTTCATAAGAAATTTTGGATTACTATTAATCCATCTTTATATTATAATTATAAAAATGGTTTATATAATAATAATATACATATATTTCAGTTTATGATAATAATTATTTCTTTTTCTATTTATGTATTAATCATCCATATATGTGTTTATGAAAGGAAAGATCCTCATCGTTTTTTTTTTGATATACATACAATAGAACAAGAAAAAAAAAAAAAAAAAAATGTGTCTAATACGAGAGATTGTTTTGATAATGATGAAGGAAATAAAATGTGTCATATGAAGATATATAGTTCTTGCTGTATAAGAAATAATAAATCTAATATTTTCCATAGTGTGAAAAAAAACAATATAAAGGAATATGATAAAAAGGAAAAAGAAATGACAAATAAAAGAAATAACATGTGGTATCATTTTTTCATAATTCTATTTCAAAATGTAGAAAAAAAAGATACATTTTTATATTCTTTTTCATGTTTAATATATACTACGATTTTATTATTTTATTATACCTTTTTATGTTATGTTCATATAAAAAAGTTTATAAAAATCATTACAATTATATCTATATTGTGTAACATAACAATATATGTTGTTTTTATTTTATTCTTTTTGATTAATCATACTATAAAGAAGTATAATTTTTCAAAAAAAATTATATATATTATAAGTTTCGTAAAAAAAAGGAAAAGAAAATGGCTAGGTATATACAGAAAATTTAAAACACTTATATGGGGAAATCGTAAAAACATGGAAGATACATATTCAAGAGTTAAGAAGAAAAAACTAATAGAAGATGAACAAAAAAAAGAACAGAAATTAAAAAGCCTATTATTAATGAGTAATGTCTTAAATTATTATACAGATGATGAGGAATCTATTTTAAATACAAAAAATAAGGTAAAAAAAAAGAATAACAATATCTTTGTGATGAAAAAATTGAATCTAAATAATATAAAAAGACATCAATTATTAAACATTTCGGAAATATGGATTCATTATTTATATAATATTATTAGTCTATCTAATGAACCACAAAAATGTTTATCCATTCTTATAAAATTAACATTAGAAAAAAAATACCCCGTTATTTCATTAAAAACATGTATACATGTATTAAGAAGAAATCATTTTTCTGAAACAGATAATTTTTTAATAATTCTAAAAAATTTCTTAAAATTTACAAAAAAGTTTGTAAAGGTATTAAGAAGGAAAAAATATGAACAATCATATGAATATCTAATCATATATGCATGGGGAATGAGTATATTAAATTATGGGAATTTACAAGATATAAATTACAATATCTCACATATATTATTTCATGTTTATAGTGTATTAAATAAATGTCGTTTTTATAAAAATATAGTAGAGCATTTTTTTAATATTTATCCATATGTAAATAATAATGCTATGAAAGGAAATATATCACTCATAAATATGTATAATAATATGTGTAATTTTTCTTTTCATAAGAATAATTTATATGAGGAAGAGAAGAAAAGTCAAAAAATAAAAAATAATATATTAATTGAACAAAATTTTTTAGACAATAATGTTAGTATGAATATAAAGGATGATCCATGTGATGAAATAGAAGACATGAATATGTTACAAATGTATGTAAACTCATTTTGTCATTCTTTTATGCCGTTATATAACCACAATTTTAATAGGAAGAATGGTCAGAGTATACATATTGAAGAGGCATATATGTGTGATAGAGAAAGTTTCAATTGTTTAGATAAAAATATCTGCTCAAATACATGTATTAATAAAAGAAATAACGAAACTTTTGCAAATGCTCATAAAGGGGAATATAAAAATGATATTTCATCAGATATGAATTTAATAGATGTTAAAAAACAGAGTACAAGAACTAAAAATTTTGAACGACAAAGAATATTTTATCATATACATTCTTTGTATATTATAGAATTGACAAGAATATTTATTCATTGTTTACTATTAGATGTGAGTGAATTTTTTTTTAAAATTTATCATACACATATATGTGAGAAATATATTTGTAATAATTTAATCAACTTATGGGGATGTTATAGAAATCAAAATATATACATGAAGAGATTCTTTGAATATATTAAAAAAGGAGAATATAAAAATGAACAAAATATTCTTAGGTATAATATATGTTCAATTATAAATGAAAAAAGGGATGATAATAATAATGATAATAATAATGATAATAATAATAATAATAATAATAATAATAATAATAATAATAACAATATAGATAATATTTTAAGTATAACCGATTTCATAAATAAAAAGGTACTAGATATCGATTTTTATAAGGAATATGAAAAATTAAGTAAAAACTCCAAACATTACTTTATAAATATTTTAGAAGAAAAAGATTATTTAAATATTAACGAATTAATTAATTTTTCGAAAGCCAGTGATAATATAGAAGAGTTGAAGAGATTACAAAATAACTTAATAGAAAAAAGAAATAAGAAGAAATTAAAAATTTTTTCTCTCATTTTTTGTAGTGCTATGCCTGTTCATATTATAGATGATTATGAAATGTATTTAGATGAGGATGATATAAAATTAATAAAAGAAAAAAAAAGAAATTTTAACATTTTATTAGAAAATATGAGTGAAGAAATTATGGATCAATATGTAAAGGAAAATTATAACGATAAAAAATATTATTTTGAAATGTGTAATTATGGTTCTTCATTAAATGTAAGAGGTGAATTCCTAGAGGTGTATTCAAAAAAGATCGTTTCAGAAAAAAATAAAAATAATATTAAAGAGTTAAAAACAAATATAATAGATATAAAACATATTTATAATAAAGGAGATGATGAAGATACGGATAATTTATTAAATATAAAATATATAGATATATTAAATAAAAATAAAAATGATTATATGAATTATCAATATATAAAAGAATATAATAGTTTATTATTAATTCATAATAATTATAAGGGTTGTGTAGGAATTACGGGAGATTTAAAAGGAATGAATTTTTATCATAGCAATGCTTCAATTATTATAAATCCTTGTATACCTTTACCAACAGAATGTACTATAGAATTGTGGTTATCTTGTAACCCTAAAAAGAAATATAGAAATATATCCGAAAAAAAGTTTGCTTTTTGTGACAAAAAAGGAAACTCATTATTTGTTTTAAGTCTAAATGAGGATGGATTAGAAGATATAGAGATATATATAACAAATGTAGAATTGTTAAGTGATTATTATAAGAAAATGAATTATATACAAGATATTAAGACAGCTACACATGATCATAGGTTGAAGGACATTTCTAAAGTTTTGAATTATAATAATGGTATATATATAAAAAGCAATATGGGAACAAAAAAATGTAAAAAATATAAAATATATAAAATATATAAAATATATAATATAGGTAAAAATTATAATATGAGAAATAATATAATAAAAAAAAAAAAGTGGAATTTAATTAATATTACCAAATCTTCTCAGGGGTTCGTTTATTATATCAATGGAAAATATATAAGTTTTATTTCACATGAAATATTAAATATGCAAAAAACATTTGAAATTTGTCTTTTTGGTAACTCTTGTTTTGGTAATAATAATATAGGTATCTGTTCTTCTTTTAAAATTTTTAATTTTTTAAATAAAGAAGAAATAAAATGTAGATATAAAATTATAAAAAATATAAAATGTAAAGAAATGTTAGGTGATAACATAAAGATACAAAATAATAATAATAATAATAATAATAAAAATAATTATAATTATAATAATTTTGTAATTGAAGGAATAGACATTCGGGAAACCAAACCTGCAGAAATAATATTTTTAATAAATTTCATTCAGTCATCAAAATATACAAATAGAGTTATACCATTTATAAATGATTCAAATTATATGTTAAAAATATATCAATTAAAGTTTTTTGACATATATAAAAATGATATTAATTTATCTAATATGAATTATTATGAAGATATTTGTGATAAATATAATGACTTTTCTGAAGGTACAAAGAAACATATTATACTTCATAATAGTAATCAAAATATTTCATGTTGGCAAGAGGAAAAAAATAAAAATGTTGACATGGTTAAAAAAAAAAATATATATATAAATCATAATAAGGATGATAATATAATAAATAACTATTCTTCTATTGATTGCAAAATAATTCATATAAAAAATAAAGATCATTATGGCTACAATGTATATTTTAAAAAAATTATAGGAAGGCAAGATGTACCAAAAATTTATGGGATAAATATATTCTCTCATAATTTTGGTCTTGCTTGTGATTTATCAAAATTTTATAATTTAATTATTTGCCCATCTTTATCTATATATAATGAATTACAAAATCCATTAGGATATTGTATTTGTGCTTGGATATTTTTACCAATAGAAAAAAGTATTTCTTATTCTTCATTAATAGCTGGAAAAAAAGATATTCATGTTTGTATTTTTAGTGATGATATGCTTTTAGGTAGTATTCAAAACTATACTTCTAAAGGAAATTTATTATTTTATCATACTTCTGGATATAGCATAAAAAATATAAAAAGAGGATGGTATTATCTTAATGTTATTGGAACTTTACAAGGTCAATATTATTTTTTAAATGGGAAATTTAAAGGTTATCATACATTCTGTTCTTTTGATAATATTAAATATATATGTAATAGTAGTTTATTTATAAATCCATTTCCTTATATATGTTTTTTAAAAATTTTAAATAAACCTTTGTCAATGAATGAAGTATTATATGAATTTTATACTTTTTCTAAATTATTTAATGAAACATCTTACGAATCTTATAATTTTCATTATATAATTCATTCTTTATTCCCATATTTTGAATCCCAAAATAAAAATAATATTTCATATTCATCAAATGATACTTCTTTGTGTAATTCTTACGATCATAATTGTTCTAAAGGAAAATATCTTCATTTTTATATTACAGAAAATTATGATGTACATATATATCCAATTGAACAGGTGAAAAATTATTATTATTCCGTATCTCTAATATCTATAAAAAATAGGAAATTATATTATTTTAATAGTATAAATGAACAAATCAACAATTTAAATATACATTTGAAGAATTATATAATCTTGCCTGAACAACATTGGACCATTTTAGCTGTAATTAACTTAACTCACATTAACAAGTTAGGTTATCATTGTTTAGTAGGAGGGACAAATGGAAATTCTCACATATGTATAAATGGTTTTGATTTATCGATAGGTGTTTTAATAAATCTCCAGAATGAATTTATATATGAAGAACAATTAAGTTTGGAGGATAGTTTTACAAGTATTTCTGACACTTTAAATGGATTCAGTTTATTGAATGAATATATGAAGGTAGATAGTATTACAAAAGAAAAGAATAATAATAATGATAATAATAATAATAATAATAATAATAATGATGGTGATGTATTAGGTAATAGATATGATAAAAAAATTATTAAGTACAACAATAATGATTCTGATTTTCGTGATGTTCATATAAGAAATGCAAACAAATCATATTCAACATTTTGTGGTTGCGGATATAATTTACAAAATGAATTAAATAAAAATATATTAATAACAACAACGTGTCGAAATTATGAACAAACATTTTTTATTAACTCTACAAAAGTAGGTATAACCCAAGCATGCTTAGACCCTATAACATGTATAGGTAATTGTGCTTCTATAAATAATGAATTTCTTTCTCCTTTTGGTTCTTATACATTTTTAAGAATCATTTTTGACTACGTTAGTGATGAGCAAATAAGACAATTTTATTATTCCCTTAAATTATAGGAAATGTTCTAATATATACATATTATATGTATATGTGTATTTAAACATTTTATGGGGACCATTCAAAAAAAAAAAAAAAAAAAAAAAAAAAAAAATTACAAAATAAAGAAATAAAAAACAAAGAAATAAAAAACAAAGAAATAAAAAATAATAAACAAATCACATATACATATAATTTAACACAAACATACTACATATATA